>NC_064855.1:44614452-44731952 GCF_024139225.1 Suncus etruscus | reverse complement strand
TTCAACTCAAAATAATCCACTCACCAAAGAGACATATTCTAGGATGACTAGTCTTTTTTGTTTTTGTTTTTTGGGCCACACCCGGCAGTGCTCAGGGGTTACTCATGGCTATCTGCTCTGAAATAGCTCCTGGCAGGCACAGGGGACCATATGGAACATGGAGATTCGAACCAACCACCTTAGGTCCTGGGTCGGCTACTTGCAAGGCAAACGCTGCTGTACTATCTCTCCAGCCCCAGGATGACCTGTTTTAATTGTCATTATTGGATTCCAATGATATAATCAGTTTCAGTCTCTTTATCCCCATTGTCTACCTCTAGTTCTCTCTAACCTCTGTATTCTTCTGCATGTCTGCATATCTTTAGCACTGAAGATCTCAGATAAAGATCTCCCAGTTTTCATAGCTATCTATACTTTATTCAAAGAGTTTATTTTTGGTCTATGTTCATCACTCTAATTATGCCCAGAGACTTCTTTTTTAGCTGGATTTGTTTGTGTTTCCAAAGTTATGCTAAGAATCTGAGGGTAGACTCTTGAAGACTTTTTGGAACAGTTCATGAGAATATCATATGAACATCATTCTATGGGCTTATGGAAGTCAATGATAGAAAAATAATCTGGTTATAAGCATCAAGAGAGTTTTATTACAAGAAACTGATGTGAAGGATGACTAACAATATTTAAAACAATAATTAACAGAGCTGGAGTGATAACACAACGGGTATGGCATTTGCCTTGCACACTGCCCACCTGAGTTCGATCCCCAGCATCTCAAATGGTCTCCCAAGCCTACCAGGATTGATTTCAGAGCATAGAGCCAGGAATAAACCCCGAGCATCTATGGGTGTGGTTCAAAATATATAAAAAAATTAACATTCATTGCATGCTTATTATATGCTAGGGTCTATATAGGCACTTTACATCTAACCATTTCATTATCACTAGAATTTAAGAAGCATAAGAACTATGAATAGAAAATGAACAGTTTGTCTAGTAAGTGATATAGGAGAAAGAGATGTTCTAGGTGGTGTGGCATGTACTGAGCAATATAGGCATGTCTGAGGTGCTGTCATTCTGTGAACTCAAAGACTGAGGAATTCCAGATAGCAAATGGGCAAATAGCAATTTTAACATTACTTTCTGTTGTACTTTAACATATGTTTATCACTGTTTTTCAGAGACTAGTAAACTCATTGACCAAGATCAAATGATAAAATACCTTGAAGTCTTTGGCCATATCTAGAAACTTCATCCAGTGCTTTAATTGAAGTATATAGCTCTATCAAAATAGTCTTTTTTAGACTGTTCACTATTAATTCAATGGATTTTAAAACATTGTAATAAGTGTGCTTTGCATATGGAAGGTATGTACTCTATTTAGAAAATAGTAACAAACCTATGGAGAAACTTAACCTAGTTTATCTGTAATCTTTCCACTGGTCCTTGGTTCATTAGAATTCTAGTGGCCTGGTAATTCCCTTTCCCCCTTTGCTCATATTGGAGCATTCTTCTGTACATAGATGACATATCAGTGGCACGACTCTGAATGTCTTTTATTTTTTAAACAGAACACTCTCATAATTGCCAATATTCTAAGATCTTAAGCTTAAAATCATATTGTAGAGAAAAGTAGTATAGCCACAAGATCCCAGAGATAAAGAATTGGCATGTTTCTATTTAAAGAAAGATTTGTAGAAGAAAATCATCCCTTAAAATCTGCTCTGCAAAAGTCCAGAGGTAAGTAAGCAGAAAGGTCAAGCAGAAGAAAATACAATTGTGTACTTTGCACCAAAGATGAGAATGGTCATGGAGATAAAATTGGGTGAGGAGACCCTGAGAGGATTTTTGAAGTTTTTAGGGTAGAATGAAAACCGACCACTTTTAAGCAGTATGATGTTCTTTGTACAAATTTTGTCATTGCTACATACTGAACTGAGATTTGTTTTAATTACAGTTTCTTTTTTTAATAACTTTTATTGTGACCAATGTGAATTACAAGTATTTCATAGTAATATTTAAGATACATAGTGTCATTGAATCAGGGGTATTCCCACCACCCTGTTCCCAGCATCCCCCTCTTTTGCCCCCCAGACTGCTAGTATAATTGTTCCAGTTTCTTAAAAAACAAAAACAAAACAGGAGCCAGAGCATAGCACAGTTATAGGGCATCTGCCTTGCATGCTGCCAACCATGGATGGACCAGGGGTCAATCCTCACCATCCCATATGGTCCCTGAGTCTGCTAGAGCAATTTTTTGAGCACACAGTCAAGAGTAAACTCTGAGCGCGGCAGTGTGTGGATCAAAAAAACCAAACCAAACCAACAAACAAAAAATATAACCAAAAACTGACCACAATGCAGAAATTATATCTAACAATCAATATGGCACTGACATTAATCAATCAGATCAAGTGCTGCTATGCATTGCAGTACTATTGCATTGCACTGGTGTTAATTAAATCAGAACCTCATTTGGCAGACTCGTGTCTTTTTACTGGAGATGCTCTCCAAAATTTAGTGCTAAACAATCAGATGTCTAGAACAATGGCTCCCAAACAGGTGATTTTACTCTCCAGGGATCATCCAACAAAATTTGTAAATATTACTAGTATGGGAGGGCTAACCTTACAACTAAAGGGAAAATGCTATATAATGTACAAGGAAATCCCTTAAATTATTATCTGGGGCCAGAGAGATAGCATGGAGGTAAGGTGTTTGCCTTGCATGCAGAAGGATGGTGGTCCAAATCCCGGCCCAGATGGTCCCTGAGCCTGCCAGGAGCAATTTCTGAGCATAGAGCCAGGAGTAACCCGTGAGTGCTGCTGGGTGTGACCCAAAAACCAAAAAAAAAAAAAAAAAAACTATCTGACCCCCAATGCCCCAATGTCCATAAGCAGAGAGAGAAACATACTACTCTGAGTGATGCCTGCCCAAGCATAATTTATAAAGAAAAATCTCTCTTGTTAGCTTAATTGGTGAAGTCCTAATATTCTGTTAACTTTGTAAACCCAAATTCATTTCTAACAAAAAGCCATTAAAACTAGTGTATTAATAAATGCCACTGTTCTTGTGACATTTTCCTCCACCAAACATTCAAGTAACTAAGCTCTTTATGAAACTATTCCACTGGCATTTCCTTGCACCAACAGAGTGTACACAAGGTGAAAATTCTTTGAAACAATAATAATGCTAGGTAGTTGTTATTTTGCAGCAGATACTTCATAGGAACCTGACTTACCTTAGCTCATCTGGTTTCTCATTTTTTAGATGAAGAAACTGAGGCTTAGAAAAATTATAATCTGAAAGTTCCTCCCACTGGTTCTGTTCTTTGCTCTATGCCCTTAGTCACTGTATTAGGCTTGCTGCCTTTAGATCCATGTCATAAGAAGCATGTTCTGGGTCAGATACAAACACAAAGATTTCGTTCCAAGTTAAATTCAGTTAAATTACTCAATTATCATGGTGAGCTGAGACTAGCAGAGGAGGGATCACTAGGGATACAGGTAAATTCTGAAGAAGTCTCAAATATCTTTGCTTTAAAGGTTCTAATTTGGCTTGCCCAAATGTATGAACTAATGTCTAGGCTTGGCTAAAGATGACCTGTCATTCAATGGTATACTTTTTTTTTTTTATATATCTGAAGCAGAGGGTGGCTTCTTCCTGATCAAATCCCTACAATAAATTATCTAAGTCCATAAAAGCTGCTTTGATGAGAAAATCAAGTGCTACTCTGACCCCTAAACTCTACCACCAGCAGGCCTTCAGTGGCTAAGTATGCTGAGTGTGCTTTGGGGAAAAGAGCCGTGGAAAAGATTGAAGAAGCAGCAGGGCAGGAGGAAGTCCTGCCACTGCAAATAATTGCTGGAGAGGAGGGCAGCAAGGGTAATCTTAGGTGCAGGAGCCACAGCATTCAAAGGGTATACAAGAAATGCCTGAGAAGCAACAGACATAAATAAGCCAATCAAAAAGGCAATGTGTTCATTTAGGAACCTAGTGCCCCCACCCCCATTGGTCCTTCAATCTTGAGAACTAAGCAGATCCTCTTGCCTCTGTGAAACTTGAGATTTGCCCTCCCAGAACTTACTTAGCTCATGTTAATTTCAGCCCTGACCTTACATTTAAAAAGAATAATTTTTTACAATATTTGCCTACTCCAAAATTATTTTAAATAGGATTTTAAAAAACTTTTTGAAAAATAAGTTTCTGTGATTTATGATACTGTTAATGATATTTTCCCATTTACATGATTTTAACACTGCATCCTTCCCCAGTGAACCTACTTCCCTCCCCCAAGGACCAAATGCACCCCCTTTCAAAAAGTCTTAATTCAGAATTCAATTGTGTGAATTCTCCGTTGTGTTGTCTCTAACCTTTGTGGTTACTTTGCTGTGAATTTTAAGACCCACATATTAGAGAAAACATTTTTTTTTTATCACACCAGGTGGTAATCAAGGGTTACTTCTGGCTCTTTGCTCAGAAATCTGCTCCTGGTGGATTCAGGGATGCTGGGGATCCAGCCTAGTCAGCCACATCCAAGGCATACCCACTGTGCTATCACTCTGGCCCCTAGAGAGAACATTATTGACTTCCCGTAGCATGACATCCTCTAGTTCCAAGTATGTTATGAACCATTGCATAATTTTGTTTTTTCTTAGAGCTGCATAGTATTCTAGTGTGTATATATACCACACTCCCTTTGTTGTTGTTTTGGGCCATACCCATTAATGCTCAGGGATGACTCCAGGCTCTGCACTCTTGGAATTACTCCTGGCTGTGCTTGGGGAACTATAAAGGAATGCCGAAGAATCAAATCTGGGTCAAATCTGGTCAATATAAAAGGCAAATGCCTACCCTTTGTACTATCACTCTGGCCCCATATTTCACAACTTCTTGATCTCTCATCCTTAGTTGGGCATTTGGGTTGTTTCCATATTTTGACTGTTGTACCATGAGTTATGATGAACATAGGAGTTCATATATCCTTCTTCATGAGTGTTTATGTGCTTTTGTGGTAGATACTGAGAAGTAAGTTTTTATTTTATTATTGATTAATTAATTGGGGCACATCCTGTAGTGCTCCTGGATCCTGGCTCTGCACTTAGAAATTAATCCTGGTAGGTTCAGGGAACCATATGGGATGCTGGGGATCAAACACAGGTCAGCCGTAAGCAAGGAAAACACCCTACCTGCTGTGCTATCACTCCAGTCCCAAAGTAAAAAATTTTTAAAACAGCTCCCCCACCATCTAGCCTTTTCCTCTGTCTGCCATAACAAGACACTTATAGATGGAGAGGAGGGATTCACACAGCAGACATTCTTTTCCTCATTGTGCAGTAGTTGAAGGGGCAAGTTAAGTTTCTCTTGACTTGTAGATCAGCTTGTCCTTGTGTCTTCACATGTTATTCTTTGTACTCACACAATCTGCTTTCTCTTTTCTGCCTTTCCTTCCAAAGGCATCAGTTACTTTGGAGTAGAGCCTCATTTAATTCATATGACTCGAAACAGAAGTATTAAGTATTGGCTTCTGCTGGTGCCTTCTGAGCAGTCAAAACTCTGACTATAACTTTTGACCCCCCACACCCCAGTCTTAGCTAGAGTTATATCTTGGCATCCAAGACAGGAATCCATCAGGATGCCATTTGGGGATTGAACCTGGGTCAACCATATGCAAGGCAAATATCCTATCTGCTGTGTTATCACACCAGCCCAAAGTAAGATTTTTTTTGAAAACAGCAACTCCATCATCTAGCCTTTTCCTCTATCTGCCATAACAAGACATAAAACGATTTGAGGATACTCAAATCTTCCAGTGTTTAAGGTCCCTTCTGGTTGGAGTTTGTACCCAGATTCAACTAACCAGCACTTGTCATTGATTAGATCTGTAAGTGAAATTTATGACTATGAATGGCCAACTATATTTTTTAAATCCATATAGAAACAAACATGTACATCTTAAACCAGTGTTATTCAATGACCAATTGTACTTAGATCCTTAAAGGCCCAATCTCCAATATAAGTACCTGCTGAGATACTGGTTAGGGCTTCAACACATGTAATTGTAGGGGAGAACATTTCAATAGATAACACATGATCTGTTTCAGAATGTTTAGACCTGTTTTCTAAATTTTAACATCAATGAACATGACAATTCAGCAAAGATATAAAATTAGTTTAATTATTTCTTGGGAATAAAAATAATCTATCAAACACTATGGAAATCCATTAAGTAACATTTATCATTGACCTTGCATAATGAAGCCAACTTAAACAGAAAGTAAGGAAAGATTCCTCTCTCAGTTGAAGCACCAGCCAGAACTCAGAGTAGAAATTACCGTCAGAACTCAAGTATTGGCCTGGAAAACAAAGTTTAGGTTGGGAACTCAGGAAGTACAAGGGCCCCAGAAGATTTTTTATTCAATTTTTATAGAGAAAAACATTGAAGTAATAAAGGAAGCACCAGAAATCATTAGATTTCCTTACAAGTACTATTATATTTTCATTATGAAAACTTACTATTTTATTATTTTGTCTTTTGGTCACACCTACCTATATTCAGGGCTTCTTTTGGATCTACACTTAGGGAATACACTTGGACATGATTGAGGGACTATATGTGCTCCAGGGCAAAATGTGGTTGGGTACATTCAAGCCAAATGCTTTATCCTCTGTACAAATTATTTCTCCAGCCATTTGAAAACTTACTGTTTTATAGAGCTCATGTCCTGGTGACCTGGTTTGTTAGGTCTCAGCTACTAATAGCTTGAAAATCTTATTGATGGTTGGATACTAGAGCTTCTTGGACAATCACAAAGGACAATAAGAATGAAGGCAAGAGCATAGGTATTCTTTGGCTGTACATATTTTTGAAAGAGGCCTGAGGTAGAATTTTTAAAAATTACAATTATTACCTTTTATAATATCTAGGAAGTTTATTTTAAATTATCCATTTCAGAAAATTCAGCTAAATATACAAAATAAATAAGCTTTTACTAGATACAGCTTTTGTATGTGTCCATCCTGATTGAATGTAGATAATAGATCCAAATATAATATGTTTATGTGTGTGTCCCTATGTGTAGTGTGTATATATATATTCACATATATGTATATGTAAGAAATGGAAGTATATTGCAGGCTCAAGTATTAGACCCATTCTTAGAATATAGTATCAGTACTTTTCACAATATAAAAAGCATTATTTGAAAACAATGGTTGTGTCTAGTCTACTTTCAGAGAGACTCTGAAAGCATTTAAACTAGTTCATCTCCTTGAACATTTATAGATTTTATTTTTTAAAAATAATATCTTAGTTTAGGCACCATGATTACAAACATGTTTGTAGTTGGGTTTCAGTTATAATAAAGAACATGCTCCTTCAACAGTGCAACCTTCCCACCACCAATGCCTACCATCACCCTCCTCCCCGACCCCCTGTATTCAGGACAGGCAATCTATTTCTCTCACTCACTACCATTGTCATGAAAGTTGCTAGTGTAGTTATTTCTTTAACTGCACTCACCACTTTTTGTGGTAAGCTTCATATCATGGGCCGGTCCTTTCAGCCCTCACTTCTATTGAACATTTATGGATTTTCTTTTGTTGCCATTGTTAATGACCTGTTTATCACAAACCATTATGAGCCTCTTTCATAATTTCCTTTTCTCATAAAGACATGTATCATAATAAAAACCTTTCCTCTTGAGAGAAGGCATGCTTCCTTTCTAGTGGAGAGAAAACATTTTCTACGGTGACTCAGTCAGGTAGACAGTTGCTTCAAAGGTTTCCAGGATTTCTTTTTCCCTGTTCAACAAACCCATAATCAAATCCTCCAATCCCAGGTGCTGCACTTTCAAATCTCATAGGCCTCAGATCTGTCACTGTCTATTTCTTCCAAGGGGACACCCCTTGGCTTATACTTTTTTCCATATGAGCCTGATGGACAGCTCTTGACATAGAAAATAATCTGAAATTGGACTCTGGGGGATATAAATGACAGAAACCCAGGGCAAGTGACTTTGGAAGACAAAGTTTTATAAAATGGCTGGTCTTATAGTAGTCAGGAAAGTGGGGATAAGCTGGGGTAGGAGAGACAGTAAAGGGGATAAGGCCTTTGCCTAACACTTTGCCGACCCTAGTTTGATTTCCAGGAACACATGTTGCTGAGCCCTGAGCCTTGCCAGGATCATTGAGCACAGGGCCAGGAGTAAGTTCTGAGCACAGCTGAATACAGCCCCCAAACAGAAAACAAAAAAGAAAAGAAACGGGAGAAGAAACTCACATAACACAAAAGTATTATGTGAAATTTCTTGAAAAAAGAACATATAAGAAAAAATAACAATGACATAAAGAAAACAAAATAAATAATAAATTTACAGTAAATAATATGTCAATAATACTTTTAAAAATCAATGGTCTAAATTCAGCAACTAAAAGGCAAAATGTGGCAGAATTGGCTAAAAAATTCCAGAATTTGCTGCTTATGAGAATACATCTTAACTTTCAAGACAAATATAATCTTAATGGAAAAAGTAAAAAAAAAAAAAAGGTCCCACCAGAAAATTGTAATATAAAAGACAGGTAAAGCCATATTTATATCAGATAACATATTTTCTTTTTTGTTTTTATTTTGTTTGTTTGTTTTTGGGCCACACCCGTGACACTCAGGGGTTACTCCTGGCTATACGCTCAGAAATCACTCCTGGCTTGAAGTACAATATGGGATGCTCGGGGATAGAACATCGATCCATCCCAGGTCAGCTGCAAAAGCCCTACTACATGCGTCACTGCTCTGGCCTCAAGATAACATATTTTCAACTGAAAAAGATAATAGAAGATAAAAGGATAGACATTATATAATGATTAAGAGCTTAGTACAATAAGAGAATTTTATATTATTTTTATATGTTCTCAAATAAAGGACACCAAAATACAGTAAGTAATTAACAAAAAGAAACATCATTCAGTAGCAATACAATAATTGTAAGCAATTTTAACACCTCACTTATAATTATGAACAGATCAGCTAAAATAGATTAATATCTTATAAAACAAATTAGAACAGATTTAATATATATTTATAGAGTACATATTATTTTAGCTCACACCTCAGAAATGTATTCTTTTTTATTTTTATTTAAACACCTTGATTACAAATATGATTATAGTTGGGTTTCAGTCATGTAAAGAACACCCCCTTTTACCAGTGCAACATTCCTATCACCAATGTCCCAAATTTCCTTCCTCCCCAACCTACCCCTGCCTGTAGTCTAGGAAAAAAAATAGCAGGGGTCCAGAGAAATAGCATAGCTATCTGTCCTGTATTGGTCCTGTATTGGTCGCATGCAAGGCAAAAATTTTAGTAGAAAGGTGGCCGGAGAGATAGCATGGAGGTAAGGTGTTTGCCTTGCATGCAGAAGGTCAGTGGTTCGAATCCCGACATCACATATGGTCCCCTGAGCCTGCTGGGGGCGATTTCTGAGCATGGAGCCAGGAGAACCTCTGAATGCTGCCAGGTGTGAACCCAAAACCAAAAAAAGAAAGAAAGAAAGAAAGAAAGAAAGAAAGAAAGAAAGAAAGAAAGAAAGAAAGAAAGAAAGAAAGAAAGAAAGAAAGAAAGAAAGGAAGGAAGGAAGAAAGAGAAGAAAGAGAAGAAAGAAAGAAAGAAAGAAGAAGGAAGGAAGAAGAGAAGAAAGAAAGAAAGAGAAGAAAGAAGAAAGAGAAGAAAGAAAAGAAAGAGAAAGAAAGAAAGAAAGAAAGAAAGAAAGAAAGAAAGAAAGAAAGAAAGAAAGAAAGAAAGAAAGAAAGAAAGAAAGAAAGAAAAGAAAAGAAAAGTCTTTCTTGGGATAAAAACTCTGGTAAAAACCAGGACATAGAAACTTTATAGCTCTATAGCCCCAAATACACCAATAATATAATATGGCATTGTGGCATTGTTACTTTGTGCATAGGCACAATAAAATGGGTAAATTTTTTTTTCATTATAGTTTCTTTATTATTTATTGAGGCAAAAATTTTTTTGTTTAGAAACAAGTTCTTATCTAGTAAGGATAAAACCCATAAATTTTCTAATGCAGGGGTGCCTTCCACCCTGAACATTTGTCATGGTGACTTGATTTAGACCTTGATCAGACATCAACAGTCAAACCCCAAGCCCTGGATCCTAGCCTTAGAACTGGCACAGTTCCCTGAACCAGGAATCAAACTCCCCCTGGGGTAGGCCCTAATACTGCTTTGGCAGCAAATTACTTGCTTCAGGGTAGGTTCATATGACATCCTAATGAAGGTTAACAGCAACAATTTGACCTAAGGGCAGGTTTCCCTACTTCCCCTAACTGTGAGATGAAATCAGATGCTCCATTTGGGGCCAGAGCGATAGTACAAAGGTAGGTGTTTGAATTGCGTGTGGATCCCCCGGCATCCCATATGGTCCCCTCCCCAAGCCAGGAACGATTTTTGAGCACATAGCCAGGAGTAACCCCTGAGGATCACTGGGTGTGCCCCCCCCCCCAAAAAAAAAGTGATGCTCCATCTGTGCAAAAACTAAGATCTCTAATTACAGAATACTGGCTACAACAAGTGCAACTGAGCAGAACTTTTCCTGGGACCACAAAGAAAGACTTTGGGGTTTGACAACTAACATGTCGGGAGCTGTAGTAGTTTTTATGACAGTTTGCTTCATGGGTAGAGACACACTGTATCTCTTAGGCCAAGGAAATTTCCTTTCTAATTTCCCCAATGTTTATTGCACTTATAAAAACAACAACACAACAACAACAACAACAAAACTTGCCAGATCTGCTTTCTCCATTTTTTTCCTCCTTTTTTCTTCTTTTAATTTTATTTATAGCTTCTAGATAGGGGATCCCACTTTTTTCACAGAAATATAGACATGAATCATCTTGTTCTGCATCATATTTTTATGTCTTCCTACACATAGAGAAAAGAAAAAATAATGTGGATGGGACCCAGGGGCCAAGCAGTCTCAGGAGCATTGAGTGAAAATAAAAAAATGGTCAGACCTCAGTGACCAGTGGGAACTTCGGTAGTATCAATGACAAAAAATGTGTACTGGGAGGAGCCACTGAACTCTGCTGGATCTCAGATGCCAGCACCCCTATCTGCCTCTCTTCTGTGCTGTGCTGCATTTTAGGCCTGATTTCATCCTGTGTGTGGCTCATCTGCAGATGGCCTGCCTTCCCGTGAGCCTTTCGTGGAGCCTGCCTTCCCGTGAGCCTTCCATGGAGCCTGCCTTCCCGTGAGCCTTCCCTGGAGGTGAGTCTACACGCCCAGAAAGGGAGGAGACACTGAACTCTGCTGGACCTCAGGTGCCAGCACCCCTATCTGCCTCTCTTCTGTGCTGTGCTGCATTTTTGGCCTGATTTCATCCTGTGTGTGGCTCATCTGTGGACTGCCTGCCTTCCTATGAGCCTTCCGTGGAGGTGACTCGACAGGCCCAGAAAGGGAGGAGCCAGAGGAGCACAGCCGCTCCACTTCGCTTCCCGGCCATGCAAATCATTTAGCCAATAAATACAACCACAACACGTAGAAAAACCCACAATATAAGTGTGACAATGGGGAAACAATGCAGGCCAGCGCCAGATATAGAGAATGAAGATAACAACTCTGATGACTTGAACATGACCAACCAACTAGTCAGTCTCTCAGATAAAGAGTTTAGAGTCACAATATGGAAGATGTTCAAAGAACTCAAACAAAGTATAGAAGAGAACACTAATAAGAATCAAGAGAATATGAAGAGAGAAATCAGAAAAATCCAAACTGAAATTTCAGGTCAAATAACAGGTCTGAAAAACTCAGTAGATGAATTGAAGAAAAACATGGTTGAGCTTTCCCACGAGTTAACAGCAGCTGAGGATAGAATTAGTACACTGGAAGATGAGATGAATAACAATTCCATACAGCAGAAGAAATTGGAACAAAGCCTCAAAGCAAATGATCAAACAATAGAAAAATAACTCAAAGAATGGGAACAGATGAAAATAGAAGTCTATGATAAGCTCAACAGAAACAACTTAAGAATCACTGGAGTCCCAGAGACCCAGGAAGAAAATCTCCAGGAAGAATCAAGAGTCAAGAACATCATTAAAGAGAAACTACCAGAGCTAATGATTACATACGATCAAATCCTGCATGCCTGAAGAGTACCAAATAAAAGAGACCCCAGAAAAAACAAAATCCCACAGATAGAGACAGAATTCTGAATGCAGCAAGATCGAAAAGAGAAATTACATTCAAGGGAACATCCTTGAGATTAACATTAGACCTGTCACCGGAAACACTCAAGGCCAGAAGGCAGTGGTGGGACATAGTGACAAAACTCAATGAAAAATGCTTCGCCTAGAATACTGCACCCAGCAAAACTCACTTTCAGGTTTGAAGGAACAATACATGGTTTCACAGACAAACTACAGCTCAGAAACTTTACAGACTCAAAACCATTCTTAAAAGAAAAACTGGGGCCAGGAGAGATAGCACAGCGGTGTTTGCCTTGCAAGCAGCCGATACAGGACCAAAGGTGGTTGGTTCGAATCCCGGTGTCCCATATGGTCCCCCGTGCCTGCCAGGAGCTATTTCTGAGCAGACAGCCAGGAGTAACCCCTGAGCACTGCTGGGTGTGACCCGAAAACTAAAAAAAAAAAAAAAAAAAAAGAAAAACTGAATGGCCTACTTTAAGACAAGAGTGATCAGCAGACACACCAAACTTCAATATAAAGATCGCACTAACTCCCAGGACAATTCTTTCTCTCAATGTCAATGGACTAAATGCACCAGTTAAGAGACACAGAGTGGGGCCTGGAGAGATAGCACAGCGTCGTTTGCCTTGCAAGCAGCCGATCCAGGACCAAAGGTGGTTGGTTCGAATCCCGGTGTCCCATATGGTCCCCCGTGCCTGCCAGGAGCTATTTCTGAGCAGACAGCCAGGAGTAACCCCTGAGCACCGCCAGGTATGGCCCAAAAAACAAAAACAAAAACAAAAAAAGAGACACAGAGTGGCTACATGGATCAAAAAACTCAATCCAACCTACTGCTGCCTACAAGAAACGCACCTGAATAGTCAGAACAAACATAGACTCAAAATAAAAGGCTGAAGGAAAATCATCCAAGCAAACAACACCATTAAAAAAGCTGGAGTGGCCATACTAATATCAGATGATGCAAACTTTATACTTAGGAAAGTTGTAAGTGACAAAGATGGACATTTTGTATTAATCAAGGGATATGTACAGCAGGAAGAAATCACTCTCCTAAACATATAGGCACCGAATGAGGGGCCAGCAAAATATTTAATACAACTTTTGACAATCTGAAAAATAATATCAATAACAACACAATAATTGTGGGAGACCTCAACACGGCATTGTCAACACTTGACAAGTCAACCAGACTGAAACCCAACAAGAATATACTAGACCTGAAAAGAGAAATGGAAGAAAGAAGCCTAGTAGATATATACAGGACACTACACACCCAGAAGCCTGTATACACATTTTTCTCTAATGTACATGGGACATTCTCCAGGATAGACTACATGCTAGCACATAAAACATACCTCCATAATATCAAGAGGATAGAAATTTTGCAGGTTACCTATGCTGACCACAAAGCCCTGAAATTATATGTGAACTACAAAGGGACACACAAGAAAAACTTTAATACCTGGAAGTTAAACAGCCTAATACTGAATAACCAGTAGGTCTGAGATGAAATCAAAGAGGAAACCAAAACCTTCCTGAAAACAAAGGACAATGGAGACACAAACTATCAGGACCTATGGGACAAAAAAAAGCAGTACTGAGAGGAAAATTTATAGATTTGTTAGCACATATCAGGAAAGAAGGGGCATACCTGAATAGCTTAATGATGCAGCTCATAGAATTAGAAAGTGCTCAACAAAAGGACCCAAAAATAGGGAGGCAGAAGAAAATAACAAAGCTGAGAGCAGAAATCAATGAAGTGGAAACCCGAAAAACAATCCAAAATATCAACGAAAGCAGAAGTTGGTTCTTTGAAAAAATAAACAAGATTGATAGACCACTGGCAAAACTAACAAAGAAAGAGAGAGAGAAAAACTTGATAACTCGTATTAGGAATAGAAAAGGAGAGATCACTACTGATATGGTAAAGATTCAAAGGGTAATCAGAAACTACTTTGAGAAACTCTATGCCACTAAAAATGAAAACCTGAAAGAAATGGATAAATTCTTGGACTCTTATAATCTTCCACAGTTGAATGAAGAGGATGTAGCATATCTAAACACACCCATCACTATTGAGGAAATTAAGACAGTAATCAAATGTCTGCCCAAAAACAAAAGCCCAGGCCCAGATGGATTTACTAATGAATTCTTTCAAACCTTTCAAGAGGAACTACTACCAATTCTGGCAAGACTCTTCCATGAAATGGAAAAAACAGGAAAACTTCCAAATAGCTTTTATGAAGCCAACATCACCTTGATACCTAAACCAGATAGAGATGCTATGAAAAAAGAAAATTACAGACCAATGTCGCTGATTAATACCGATGCAAAGATCCTTAACAAAATCCTGGCAAATAGGATTCAATGCCTCATTAAGAAGATCATCCACTACGATCAAGTAGGTTTCATCCCAGGAATGCAAGGATGGTTTAACATCCGTAAATCTATCAACATAATACACAACATGAACAACAAGAAAAATAAAAATCATGTGATCATATCAATAGACGCAGAGAAAACATTTGATAAGGTCCAAAACCCATTCTTGATCAAAACTCTCAGCAAGAATGGAATGGAAGGAACCTTTCTCAATATAGTTAAGGCCATCTACCACAAGCCAGTGGCATATATTATCCTCAATGGAGAAAAACTAAAAGCCTTCCCTCTAAATTCTGGCACAAGACAAGGCTGTCCTCTCACACCACTCCTATTCAACATAACACTGGAAGTACTCGCTATAGCGATTAGGCAAAAAAAAGATATCAAGGGAATCCTGATAGGAAAGGAAGAAGTCAAGCTCTCACTGTTTGCAGATGACATGATACTCTACTTAGAAAACCCTAAAGTCTCTACGGAAAAGCTTCTAGAAACAATAGACTCATATAGCAAGGTGGCAGGCTACAAAATTAACACACAAAAGTCAATGGCTTTTCTATACACCAATAGTAATAAGGAAAAAATGGACATTAAGAAAACAACCCCATTCACAATAGTGCCACACAAACTCAAATATCTTGGAATCAACTTGACTAAAAATGTGAAGGACCTATACAAAGAAAACTATAAAACTCTGCTCCAAGAAATAAGAGAGGACCACGCAGAAATGGAAGCACATACACTGCTCATGGATTGGCAGGATTAACATCATTAAAATGGCAATACTCCCCCAAAGCATTGTACAGATTTAATGCAATCCCTCTAAAGATATCCAGGACATTCTTCAAAGAAGTGGATCAGGCACTTTTGAAATTCAGTTGGAACAATAAACACCCTCAAATAGCTAAAGCAATCATTGGGAAAAAGAATATGGGAGGAATTTCCCCAACTTTAAACTGTACTACAAAGCAATAGTTATCAAAACAGCATAGTATTGGAATAAAGACAGGCCCTCAGATCAGTGGATAGGCTTGAATACTCAGAGAATGTTCCCCAGACATACAATCACCTAATTTTTGATAAAGGAGCAAGAAATCCTAAATGGAGCAAAGAAAGCCTCTTCAACAAGTGGTGTTGGCACAACTGGCTAGCCACTTTAAAAAGTTGAACTTAGACCCCAGCTAACATCATGTACAAAGGTTAAATCCAAATGGATGAAAGACCTTGATATCAGACCCGAAACCATAAGACATATAGAACAACACGTAGGTAAAACACTCCAGGACATTGAGACTAAAGGCATTTTTAAGGAAGAAACTGCACTTTCCAAGCAAGTGAAAGCAGAAATTAACAGATGGGAATATATTAAACTGAGAAGCTTCTGCACCTCAAAAGAAATAGCGCCCAGGATACAAGAGCCCCCTACTTAGTGGGAGAAAGTATTCACCCAATACCCATCCGATCAGGGGCTAATCTCCAAAATATACAATGCACTGACAGAACTTTACAAGAAAAAAGCATCTAATCCCATCAAAAAATGAGGAGAATAAATGGACAGACACTTTGACAAAGAAGAAATACATATGGCCAAAAGACACATGAAAAAATGCTCCACATCACTAATCATCAGGGAGATGCAAATCAAAACAACTATGAGGTACCACCTCACACCACAGAGATTGGCACACATCACAAAGAATGAGAACAAGCAGTGTTGGCGGGGATGTGGAGAGAAAGGAACTCTTATCCACTGCTGGTGGGAATGCCGTCTAGTTCAACCTTTATGGAAAGCAATATGGAGATTCCTCCAAAAACTGAAAATCGAGCTACCATATGATCCAGCTATACCACTCCTAGGAATATACCCTAGGAACACAAGAATACAATACAAAAATCCCTTCCTTACACCTATATTCATTGCAGCACTATTTACCATAGCAAGACTCTGGAAACAGCCAAGATACCCTTCAACAGATGAATGGTTAAAGAAACTGTGGTACATATACACAATGGAATATTATGCGGCTGTCAGGAGAGATGAAGTCTTGAAATTTTCCTATACATGGATATACATGGAATCTATTATGCTGAGTGAAATAAGTCAGAGAGAGAGAGAGAAAGATGCAGAATGGTCTCACTCATCTATGGGTTTTAAGAAAAATGAAAGACATTTTTGCAATAATAATTTTCAGGCAGAAAAGAGAAAAAAGCTGGAAGTTACAGCTCACCTCATGAAGCTCACTACAAACAGGGATGAGTTTCGTTAGAGAAATAACTACGTTTGAACTATCCTAATAATGAGAATGTAGGAGGAAAATAGAAAGCCTGTCTAGAGTACAGGCGGGGGTTGGGTGGGGAGGAGGGAGATTGGGGACTTTGGTGATGGGAATGTTGCACTGGTGATGGGTGGTGTTCTTTACATGACTGAAAGCCAAATACAATCATGTATGTAATAAAGTTGGTTAAAAAAATGTGTACCAGGGTCGGAGAGATAGCATGGAGGTAAGGCGTTTGCCTTGCATGCAGAAGGTCGGTAGTTTGAATCCCGGCATCCCATATGGTCCCCTGAACTTGCCAGGAGCATAGAACCAGGAGTAACCCCTGAGGGCTGCCGAGTGTGACCCCCCCAAAAAAAAAAGAAAAAAAAATGTAAACCGGTGAAGAAATAGGTGTTGGAATGTTGCATAACTGAAACTACTAATGAACAACTTTATAACTTTGCAATTTATGATGATTCAATTGAAATATATTATTTTTAATAAGTTATATTTATTTTAATGTATCTGCACAGTGTATTTTATAAACTTTTATAAT
This sequence comes from Suncus etruscus, assembly GCF_024139225.1. Taxonomy (NCBI): domain Eukaryota; kingdom Metazoa; phylum Chordata; class Mammalia; order Eulipotyphla; family Soricidae; genus Suncus; species Suncus etruscus. Next base: position 44,714,544 of record NC_064855.1, on the reverse strand, counting down.
TGGCAAAAAAAAAAAAAGGTCAGTTCTAAATACTCAAATCAAAGTCAATGACAATAGAATCAAGAGACCCAAACTATAAGAAGCTAAACACAAAGTAAACCTGTTACACTAGTAGTCCAGGGGGCTAATGTGTAGCTATGGAATGCATACTGGTGGTGGCATATTGGTTGAGGGAGATCAACACTGGTGGTGGGAATGGCCCTAATTCATTGTCACTTTGTCCCTGAAATACTTGTAAAAGACTTGTAATTCTCATTGGTCTCAATACAATTTTTTAAAAAATAATGTTAAACTTTCAGGGTGTTTTATAGGGTATTTTTTTTTAATCTTGGAAATTAGTCCTCTGATGTATGGTGTGAAAATATTCTTTCAATCATTTGGCATCTTTTTTTAAAATCTGATTTCTTTCACAAAGTAGAAGTTTTTTTTAGGGTAGTTTCATTTGCTTATTTCTGCCTTTTTTTTTTTTTTTGCCAATGGGGTAATAAGTATATTGAAGACTCCTCTGTAGTCAACACAAGAATTATAGGACTACTTATATTTTCCTTGATGTATTTTAAAGAAACACTTATCATATTAAGGTCTTTAATCCATCTTGGATCAACTTTATGTGTGTGTTAGAGAAAAATGTATTTTTTAAGTTCATTCACCATCTGAAATTGTCTTTGATTAGTTGCCTTTTCATGTCATTTGGTCATGTAAACAACTGTGGTATATTGTTAATTTTCAAGAGATCTTTGGATACCAGTATTTCATAAGGACATGTTTTGCAATGATTTTCTCCCAGTCTATGAATTATCTACTTTTATATTAGTGTCTTTTGTAAGGCAGAAGGTTTAATTTGTATGCTTTGGAGACGACCCTGATTATCTCAGGGCTTGCTTCTAACTCTGTGTTCTGACATTTTCCTGATGGTACTTAGAAAACAGTCCTGGGAATCAAATCTAGCCTTCTGAGTGAAAGCACGCAGTCAGCCCACTAACCTCAGTTTTAATTTTAACTTATCATTTTTTCTTTTGTGGATCATATATATCATATACAATATGATATATGTACATATGACACCGAATACACACATACACATAGCACACATGTATATCTATATATACATATGCGTATGAGTATATACATATGTATGCTTGTATATGTACATATATGCATCTGAATATATACATATATGTCATATATGTGTATATATGATACCTCGGGCATTATACCTAAAAGTCCTTCATCAAACCTAAGCAAAGATTACTGAAACTTAATTTCTATCTTTTCTTTCAGGCATTTAATAAATATTTTCATTTTATACTTAAGTCTAAGATTCATGAGCTAATTTTGTGAAAGAAATATTAAGCTCTGTATTTGAATTCATTTGTATGTAGATGCTCAGTTGTTCTAGTATTATTATTATTTTTTTCTAGTATTATTTTTCAAAGAGATTATGCATTCTCCACTCAATTGCTTTTCTTCTTGTGGATTTCTTCTTGTAGATTCTTGTGGATCTATTTTTGTACTCTATTTTGTTCCATCTGTATTCATATTTTTATTTTATTTTCCCTTTGTTTTGGGGGGTTATACTCTGCTGTGCTTACTTAGCCCTCTGCTCAGGGACCACTCCTGGCAGTGGCCTGGGATCCATATATGGTTCTGGGGATTGAGTTGGATTTTGTCACATGTAAGACAAATGCCTTATCACCCCTACTATTTCTCCAGTCTTTGAATACATAAGTTTGTCTTCTTTCGAGTTTTATGAAATGCATATTTTCAATTTTACTATGATGCTTTTTGTTTTGTTTTGTTTTGTTATTGGATCACAACCAGTAGTGCTAAGGCATTATTCCTAACCCTGCATAAAAGAATCATCCCTGGCAGTATTGGGCAGTATTTGGGGGACCATCTGAGATGCCAGGGGTCAAACCTGGGTTGGCTGCCTGGAAAACAAGTGCCCTGCCTACTGAACTATATAGCTCGCACCCACCACGCTGTTTGTAACTATTCAACAGGTTGTAAACCCCTTGTTTTGAAGATAGAAACTTGGTTTTGGAAAAGAAAAACACAATTGCTCCAGGTTAGTAGTTGGCAGACAGAAGAGTTAAAAAACCACATCTGCCTGATTCACTTCATGTATTTTCTACCAAATGGTGATAACCTGAAGCTCTGAGGATGTCCCTTTGGATCTAATTGTGGCTCCATTTTCTGTATTGTCTTTGGAAAGTTGATGCAAGAGTTTCTTTGATTCTCTTCAAGATTGCTTATCTCTATGGACTTTCTGGTTCTACAATGTGAATCTGAATCAGCCTGAAATTGAATTCTATGTAAAATATTCAGCTAGTTTTTCTCAGCTTTTTTTAATTATTTATTTTTCTAAGACATTGGACATAATTTTTCCCCCGAGTTCACAATGAATCCTTTTAAACAGAAAGTCATATCCTTATGGACTTTGCCACTAAAGGGTTTATCATCTTCCTGACTGTTATGTGGAATAGCTAAACTGAGCAGAGTACTAGAAATTTCTGTGGAAAATAAATTCTGCATTAAAACAACAACAACAACAAAAATACATTCAGTGTGTGGAGATCTGGGTCTCAGAACTGACAAATATTACATTTGTATACTGTCATCTTGTATTATTAATATTCTATTCTCTATATTTCCAATTAGTGTATCTCTAAAATTTATTAAACTATAACTTGTGTCTGAAAATCTTGAAGTAAAATTTTATAATTCTATTTTAATACCAAGGAGAATTATCTGGTAAGAATCAAAGTTTATAAACTTCAAAGAGAAGTAGCAAAACATGCAGAAGCGGGGCCAGCGAGGTGGCGCTAGAGGTAAGGTGTCTGCCTTGTAAGCGCTAGCCAAGGAAGGACGCAGTTCAATCCCCCGGCGTCCCATAAGGTCCCCCCAAGCCAAGGGCAATTTCTGAGCTCTTAGCCAGGAGTAACCCTGAACATCAAATGGGTGTGGTCCCCCTAAAAAAAAAAAAACATGCAGAAGCTCAGTGAGCAGACACTTTGAGTTGTAAAATCTTCCAAATCCAGGTGCAGTGTTAGAGATCAAGGAACTGGGCCTTGAGTTAGAACAGGCTTGCCTCTGAGAAGCAAGGACAACCTTCAGTGGCAGTGCACGCAGGCTGCATGGGATTCAGGGAAAGTCCCAGAGCAGGACTAACTTGTGCAAGATGAAAGTGTCCTCTTCCCAGGTAGAGGTAGTTTCAAAACAAGGTTTCTATTGATTATTGGGATGCCAAGCACTGTTCCAAGTACTTAAATTTTTATTTGCTCACTTCTACATGTTCATTAAAAAGTTTACTTTTCAGGGCCAGAGAGATAGCATGGAGGTAAGGCATTTGCTTCACGTGCAGAAGGTCAGTGGTTCAAACCCCGAGCCTGCCAGGAGCGATTTCTGAATGTAGAGCCAGGAGTAACCCCTGAGCCCTGCCGGGTGTGACCCAAAAACAAAACCAAAACCAAAAGGTTTACTTTTCTTTTTTTTGTTTCTTTTTCTGTTTTGTTTATGTATATCCAGTATATCCAGTAGCACCCAGGACATACACTTGGCTCTGAGCTCAGGGATCACTCCTGGTGGTGCTCATTGAACCATTTGTGCTGCTAGGGATTTGCAAGACAAGCACCTTACCTGCTGTATTATCTCTCCAGTCCTAAAATGAATCATGAAATGATACTTTCTATATTGCTGGTGTAATTTTAGATTGCCACCCGGTTGCTGATGTTTAGGGAATACTATGCACTATTTACCCATGACATTTGTGGCTTAGAGATGAGAAAAGGGGTAGAAGAGCGTGAATATCACACAATTCTTCCACTTTTCTGTTGGTTTTCAAATTCGGGTTGGGCTGGTTTAATGTAGTGATCTGCTCTCGCATGCCAGGTCCTTGGCTCTCTCTACAGATGGTGGTTCTTGCAAGGTCAAGAATGGAGCAAAGGATGGGGCCGGGGCAGTGGCGCAGTGGTAGGGTGTTTGCGTTGCGTGAGGCTCACCTAGATCGGACCCCAGTTGGATCCCCCACGGAGATCCTATATGGTCCCCCAAGCCAGGAGCGATTTCTGAGCGAAGAGCCAGCAGTAACCCCTGAGCATCCCCGAGTGTGCCCTCCCTACAAAAAAAAGAATGGAGCAAAGGGTTACTGCCAAGTTGGAATTTCTGGCTCTGACATTTCCATTACCTTTGGGATGGTAACTAACACGCCTCTGGCACCTTGCCAGGAAGGCCAGGCATTATGATGCTTTTTTCCTGAGAAGGGCAAAGATTAACAGTCTATTCAAAAACAAGAGGGCAGGCCTTTGTGTTTCTTTGGAAACGGAGATTGCCAAACATTGGGAATGAATGGGGAACTAGGAGGACTAGAAAATACCTAAAGGCATGGTGGAGGTTAAAATTACCTAAGGACATGGTGGAGGGTTACCGGCACTTTGGAAGTGGTGAGGTGTCAAAACTTCCTTCAAGAAAATCTTAACCGATAACACTTGACTAGATATCTCTGTCACCTAAACTACAATAAAAAAAAAATGCAGAAGAAAAAAAGACAAGGGAGGGGCAGTCAAGTAATCCAAAGACAACAATAAACCAGAGATCTAGAGTGCTTAGCAAAACAAAAGCGCTCTGGAAATGCAACCCAAGTCTTAACTTTCGTAAATGGAAACTAATGTCAATTCTTAATCGGGGATGGCTTCGTGGAGCCGGTCGCACTAGCTCAGAACCCAGGCTAGGGCTTTTAACGGCGGAGGTTCAGGGGGGTCTCTAGTGGCAGAGAAAAGATATCCACGCAACACCCCCGAAAGCGTCCGAGAACCCCGCGTGCGCACACGCCCACGGGGGGAAATCCCAGGGCGCGGGTCTCGCGCGCCAAGCGCCCCGCGCGCGCCCCACCCACCGGGCCGGCCCACCCGCCTAGCGCACTCCAATTGGTGTTCGTCGCTGTCGCTCGCGCGTGACCAGAGCTACCGGCGGGGGCCGGGGCCGGGTGCGGGCGGGGCGGGGCGGGGCGGCCGGGCGCGCGCGGCTGATGAAACCCCGCGCCGGAGCCCGCTCGTCAGCCCGCGACGTTCCCATTCAGCGCGCGCAGGCAGGTGCGAGCGGCGGGGCAGCTGCCGGGCGAGGCACGCGGCCAGCGGCGTCCGTTAGTCGGAGTCACCATCGCGTCGCCATCCACGCCTGCTCCCGGCACGCGCGGGCTTCATTGCGTGCGTCCGTGCGCCTGCCTGTCCAGTCCACGCGCGGTGCCGCCCGCATCTGCCGCTCGGTGAGTGCCCGGCTCCCGCCCGCCCGCCCGCCCGCCGTGCCAGGCATTTGCCTGGCTCCCGAGTCACCTTGGCGGGGGACCCCGGCGCCGCGTGATTATGCGGCGTGGATCCCGCACTGGGGGTGGGGGACACGCCGGTTTTTCCCCACCCAGGGCGGGCGAGGGCCCGGGCAGGCCGGGGGTGTGTGCGCGCGCGGGCCGGTACCCATGCGGTCGGCTCCTTTCCCGGAGTCCATTTTGGTTCCCTGCAGGCGCGGCGTGGTGCATGATGCAACACCGCGCGGGAGGAAGCCACCGTGGGCAACCTGGCACCACGCGGAGGCTCGCCCGCACCTCGGGACGGACACCCGCGCGCTAGGACGCACGTGGAGGTCGCGCCGCGCGGGGGACGCACTTGCAGGCAGGGGAGGAGACCTTGGCTCACTGTGGCGCGGGGCCGGGCACCCCCACTCCACCCCGCCACGAGGTTTGCGATGTGTCATCGGCCGCCTCTCGGAAGTGTGCGGGCAGGCTGGGAGCCCGGGTCCTGGCAGGTGGCCGGCCTTGGGGACAGCGCCCACCTCTCCAGAGGGGCCTGCCCACCGACACTTCTTGTCCAGGAATTCTGGAGCCAGTTTTTCCCCCCTCTCCCCACTCATCCCACTCTCGGGGTGGGCTGTTTTGTGACTCGCTTTGGCCTGAAAGGGACTGAGGGTGCTTTTCAGCCTTCCAGATGGTTTAAAGCAGCATGTGGGAGGAAGTTCTTCCGTCGGAATAAAGGCAGACTTTGGTTTCCGCGTGTTTCTTTCTGAGTAGGAGAAACTTTCCCAGCTGGAACCCCAACACCTGTGTATTAGTCAGACTCAATGGCCATGTGGTTCTCCTTTCAGTGGTGTGTGGATTCTAGGGTTAGGGGCGCCAGCCCTGAACCACCGAATATCTACACTTTGGCATCATCAGGCTTTCCTGGGACAGAAGTGGCCCGGGAATGGATTGTATTCCAGTCTTAGTTCCCAGAGGAGAGGTTTAGGATTTCAGTCCTAGGTGTGTTTCTTTAAGACATGACCTGCACAACTTTACGAGGTCATCCTCCAGGTGACTTGGTGAATTGTGTTGAGTACACACCATAGTTTTATTTGGGTCTTACCTTGAACATGCGCTTGCCCTTTGTGTTTGGTTCAGATAATAGAAACCCAGGATGCCTTATCCCCCTAATATTTTTAGTTGGTCTCAGTGGACATGATGATTATTTTGATCCTAGACAAACTAATGGGCTTATTTAAGTCATCATTGAGAATAGAAATTTTATGATGTGAGAGTGAACACTAGTGATTTTGAATAGCGATAGTGCAGGGGTAAGGCTCCTGCCTGATATGCACAGCTGATTCGGGCTTATACTGGTATTTGGTCCCCTAAACCCTGTCAGAGTAAGCCCGGTGCTGAGCACAGACAGATGTGACCCTCAAAGCTAAACAAAGTGAAAATTGGATTAAAGTAGTTTAAAAAAGATTTTAGAGCATTCAGATCATGTATCATCATTACAGGTGAATATAAAAGATGGCAGAGGTGATTTTACTAGACAGAAGACTCTTTGAAGGTCGGAAATGTTTGAATCTGGATTTGAGCCACATGGGATGTACTTGATGCTTATAATTATTTGCTTGAAAGGGTAAAATTAAAAGAAAAACCTTGAAAGATTAGATTGCTGGCTTCAAGGAATTAGAAATCCAAGACCGGGGCCGGGCGGTGGCGCTAAAGGTAAGGTGCCTGCCTTTCCTGCGCTAGCCTTGGACGGACCGAGGTGCGATCCCCCGGTGTCCCATATGGTCATCCAAGCCAGGAGTAACCCCTGAGCATTACCGGGTGTGGCCCAAAAACCAAAAACCAAAAAAAAGAAATCCAAGACCATGTTAATTATATTTGAGAGGTGGTTCTGTTTGGTGGAATTAAATATATGTGTATATATGTTTATTAATAGTCTAGTTGCTTGCTAAGTCCAGTGAAAATCTGTCCTCATAACATTAGAGGATCCAGCATTAAGTCTAAGTTGTTTTTCTTTATTAACATGTAATTGGTAGGTACTGGCTTACTGATCCCAGAGAGGAAATGGAAATACAAGAAAGTAAATGTTGATCCCAGAGAGGAAATGGAAATAAAAGAAAGTAAATGTTTTGGTTTATTGTTGCTGTTGCTGCTTTGGCCACACCACACCGATGATGTTTAGGGTTTACTCCTAGTTCTGTGTTCTGGTATCCCTCCGGGGGTGTGCGTGGAGGACTATATGTGGGGCCGGGGATTGATTGAATCCTGGTCCAGGCACGTACAAGGCAAGTGCCCTACCTGCTGTGCTTTATATCTCCAACCCAAAAAATAAATTTTTGTTACGGAGAGAAACATTTTCTTTCAGTAGCAGCAATCATTTGGGTCAGCTATGTCGTTGTTTTGAGGGGAGGTCTCTCAAGTGGTACTCAGGATGCCCAGGGTCCACTTTTGGTGATTCTCAGGCAAGCAGGCAAGGGTGGGAGGGTGCCCCGGCCACTTGCTGGTGTTCAGGGACCTCCAGGACTACCTCGCAAGGCTGGGCAACTGTGTGCTGGTGATTGAAAGGTCGGCAGAATGCAAGGTATGTGCTTAACCCCTTTACTGTTTTTCTGGCCCTGCAGAATCCATCTTATTGGGGTTGTAACAACCTGCATCTAGGAACTTAGTACTTAGTACTTACTACTTTTGTTGTCTGGTTCTTCCCCTTCCTCTCTGCCACTGGCCTCTTTCAGTTGAAGGCAGATCCTGGAGATTTTTGCTTCTAGTGATGCAGGGAAGCACTGAAGGATGATTCAAAACCTAATGCTGGGTAGAAAGGGAGTAAGAGGTTGGGGTCATAGATGTAGCAACAGAGTTCAAAAATTGCTAAATGGAAGTCAGACCCAGCTCTATGTGATTTCTGCGTGAGCATGTGACCACATGCCATGCCTGCTCTGATGGGTGGGAAGGAGAGAGAGTTGTGAGGTCACTGAATTTTGCCTCATATCCTCATTCCATCTGTGGGTGAGATCTAGAGGTTAGGGTTAGAACCAACAACATTGGCCAGTGAGGTGTATATAAAAGAATGGGATCAATCTCAAGGGTGGAGTTGCGGTATCCATGAGAAATGGGACAGTCAGAAAGGCATTTGAAATGTCCCAGTTCCCTTATTTAGACTTTTTCATCCTTAGGGGACAGGGCTGAAGTATTTCTCCCCTCTTGGAGACCCTGACCAGGTGTGTGACCACAGCCTATACCTTCTCCTGGATTAGAGCCTTTTCTCTCAACGGCCCTTCTAGTCTTTTGACTCCTATCCTGAGATGTCTCTTAAAGCCTGTGCAGCCTCTGGTGGGGTTGTCCTGTGTCTGGGAATGAGACTCTCTGCCACCAGTAGTTCTAAATTGTAAAGCCTTGGGCACCCACTTGCTTTTTTACTTGGTGTCTTCAGGCCCATTTATTGCCTAGGAATTTCTTGGGCATTAGGCCAGTGGTATTGGATATCAACCAGTCCAATTTCAGGGTCCCTTCCATGGCAAATTACAGGTCTGTTGCTTAATTTTAGGGGCTTCTTTGTTCCCTAACTGCACCCTCCATCTCCACTCGTCTTCTAACTTATCAATGGAAGTTCAGAGCATGTGGCCACTGAGAATCTTCTAGGACCACAGGCACAAATTGGGAAAGGAAGAAATTTGGGGACTTGCTCAGCGCATTCTTGTTGCTACTGAGGCAGAATTGTGGTTATGTGGGTTAAGCTGTTATCTTTACCCGCTGAGCAGAAATGATTTCTTCACAGGTCACAGCCCCCAAGAAAGACGTTTTGGAGCACTGGGACAATTGAGGATAGGGTGCACCCACCTGGCATCCACTTTGTCCTTTGATTGGCATTTCTCCTCTGGTCACTCAGCAGCAGTGAGAACAGCCTGAGGGGATGGTTGGCCTCAGCTGTCAAGTGCTGGTGTTGTAGTTGACATATTGGATCTGCCCTGGATGGATGGGCTGATGTGAGGAGAAGAATGGGCCATCATGCCCATGTTGGCACAAGCCCCACATGGAGCTTCTGGAGACTCCGTTTCTCACCCTCCAGAAAGTTGCATGGATTTCCCAAGTTACCTGTACTAGCTCTGTCAGTGAAAGGGGCACTGTCCCTAAGACCCTTCATGAGCTCCCCTCTAGTTTTTGAGAGAACCATACCAATGAGTTTCTTTCAAGAAGTTCTTTTGCTAGGTTTACACACTGTTTGTAAATTGTGAAAAGCTTCAAAAGGTGGGTTTGTTGCAGGGAGAAATCCTATCCCTTTAGTGGCATGGCTGTATATTGCTACTTTGTTTCTCCCCTTTCCTTGACCCCATCATCACCTATTTTTCCTCCAGAGTCCTACCCTAGTGCTCTCCTGGAAGTGAGTATCTGTTTTGATAAGATTTCTGAAGGAGAATAACTGTATCACTCCCACATGTGTGGCGCCTACTCTATTTGTGCACCCAGCTCGGGGACACTGTCTGCTTGTGCTCATGGGGAACATCCTATGCTCTGAACAGTACCCCAAGAACCTCCTTGTTGGCTGAAGGCCTATAGTATGCAGCCCAGGGGAGATGTGTGGGTGCTCAGCCTGGCCTCCACCCAGAATCTCTTGTCTCTGAGCTATGTCTCTTCCTCCCATGCCCCATATTTCTGACATAAGACCAAGAGGATTTTAATGAGTGAACCAAGTTAGGCATTTACCACAGCTTCTTTTGAACATACAAATGGCTTATTGTAAATATTATCTACTCCACTATACTGGAAGTTCAGTTGTTTGGTTAGGTTTGGGAAATACAGTCTGACTCATGAGAGATTTTGTTATTCCACCAAAATGTTAAAATGTGGTCATTTTTCCTTGTAGTTATGGCAGGGGTGGGCATAGGGGATTAGGAAGAGGCAGTAGCTGGCCATTTGAGACTAGAATTTGTGGGTGTCCCCCTTTGCCTGGTTGGCTCACTTTACCCCTGTTCTCTTCACAGTTGCGGCAGAAAGACATGGTGAGTGGGAGAGGACTCAACTTTGGGGCCTTCTGGCTCTGACTTCCTGGATATCAAAGTTTCAGAAACCAGGTGCCTCTGGGAGTGGACAGCAAGTGTTCTTTGGCCTTAAATCCACACATGGTAGATTATGCCTTGCTGTTCTCACACTTCTGGAAAGAGAGTCCAGCTTCACTCTCAGTGAGGTCCAGGGGGCAGAGGGGTGTGTGTGAGTGTGAGTATAAGATAGAGAAACGGTGTCTTTTGTGGAGGGAATTCTGTCTTCAACATATCTTGACCTGAAATATTTTTGTTCGAATATAATGAAGACTTGGGTTTTAAGCCCTTAGGGCCATTTCCATTTTCTAGCTTGTCATTCCTTTTCCCTTTTCTCTTGTTGAGAGCCAGAAGCAGGGATGCTATCTGTCACCTAAGGCAGCAGTGAGGAGGGAAGGAAGTCGGGTTGCCCTGCTGTGATTGCATCATATTGTTGGATTATTTTACCAGTGAGGATGCTGGGATTGTTCTGCTGAGGTCTACTTGGAAATGTTTTTCTTTCTCTGCCTCTTCTTACTTGCATGCATGCCACAAAGCAAGTGCTTATTACTTGTCTACTATAGCATGTGGGAGGGCTAGGGGCTGGCCGGACAGTATCTACAATCAGTTGCACTAAGTGCTTACGGCACACTTGGCGCTTACCTTGTTTTCGTTGGCTTGATGCAGGAGCCTGGGGTTGGTACTGCTTCCTAGTGGATGTGGAAACAGAAGCTGAGAGCAGTGATGTAAGTTGCCCATGGGTACGCATGTAGATAGAAAGTCACAGAGCAATGAAGTGCACCCTCATAGGGGTTGCTTGCTCTCTAGACCCCTGAACACAAGGTCTGTACTGAGCACCCAGGAATTCCAGACTGTATGAAGAATGTGTCCGGGTGTGTTATGTCAGGCAGAATATATGCAGAGGGCAGATGTTCGCACAGAAACCTGCAGCCCTGTGAACCCTTTGATAGATGGAGAGGCAGATAGGAGCGGGCTACACCCTTCCCACCATTCCCCTCTTTGCCCTGATTCCTCCCTGCTTTTTGAAAGCAGGCCTTCCTGTCTTGAGCCCAGCAGCAGTGCTTGGCTCTCTGCATGCTAGGATCACTGTGGGCAGTGAGCAGTCATGGAGTGGGCGTGTGTATCCAGGACTGGCTAAATTTGCTCGGGTGTTCAGATCTCCAAGACCACTGGCCTCAGGTCTCCATACATAGCCCACATCCAGGCTGCCTATAAACTGTTCTTCCTATGTTGGCCTTCCCTGGGGGTGGACCCATGTGGAGGCTCGAGGCTCCTGTGGGAGCTAGTCTGTGTATGTGTGGATTGGAAGTGTCCTTAGCTTTTCTGAGGCAACTACCTGTAGGCTGGATCAGTGGTTTCTGTGCTTTAGCAAGGAGCATCTCCTTCCCAGCAGGAGGTATTGTCCATGCCAGGGTCACAACTGTTCACAAAACAGGCTTTCCATTTCTCTCTCAGCAATTGTTCACAATGTGATACTGTGCTCTCTTTGCCTATCTGCTCATACATACACATGGGCACTAGTATTTTTTGTGAATTATTTGGGTAAGTCAAGACATCGCTCCCCTTTACTTTTCCTACATACTTTAATGTGTCGTATATCTTTTTTTAAATTTTTCCTTTGATGGTGTTGGGAGCTTCCAAATAGTGCTCAAGAAGCCCAAGGGCCTCACTTGGTATTTTTTCAGTCAACTGGGTGAATGGTTCAATGTGAGGACCAGAGAATGCAGGATGCCATGCTGCTCAGGGTTTGTGGTGCAGGGGATACCTGGGGCGGGCACCTCAGCAGTGCTAGAGACCTCCAGAGGCATAACTGGCAGTGCTTGAGAACTATTGGGGGACCTCCAGTACTGGGAGGTAGAACCATGTCTAGCATGCACCCTGACTGCTCTAATCTCTCCTGGATCGCAGTGTGTACTAGGATGGGGTCCTCAAACATTTTAAATTGGGGATGGGAAGTTCACTGTCCCTTAGACCATTGGAGGGCAAGACTATAGTTAAAAAAGCTATGAACACATTTTTTTCTTCTTCTTCTTTTTTTTTTTTTTTGAATTTTGGTTTTGGGGCCACACCCGGTGACGCTGAGTTATTCCTGGCTGTGCACTCAGAATTCGCTCCTGGCTTGGGGGACCATATGGAACACTGGGGGATTGACCCTCAGTCCGTCCTAGGTTAGTGTGTGCAAGGCAGATGCCCTACTGCTTGCACCTCCGCTCCAGCTCCATGAACAAATTTCTTTCTATGCACACGGCACATATCTTATTTTGAAGTACAAAACCAAAATGAAGACCAGTACACTATTTAAAATGGAGAACAAGTAAAGTTAAATCAACAAAGTTATCAATATTTCAGTGGGAACTTGGGCTTGCTTTTATCTGGCTGTAGTTTGAGAATTCCTGGCTGAGACTGAGATGAGTCTAGAGACAGAGAGGAGGGGAGTTGGAGAGTGTTGTGCACATCCCACGCATGTGCACTGCGGGCCTGGGAGAGTTGGCTTCTTATAAGGACAGACATTAGTGGCAAAAACAGTCAGCAGACAGGATAAAGGTCCTCGGCAGGCTCCATCTGTCCCACAGGCCATAGTGTAGGGACCCCTGTTCTAGGAAGAAGGACATTCTCATACGAAACAGAACCGGACACTAAAATATGAGGAAATTCAACATGAATACAACATTGGGATCTAATTCTCAGGTAATTTTCTACATTTATTTGTCCAAATAATGACCTCTATTTTATATCATGTATGTGTGCTTTGTGGAATCTTCCAGAAAAGGCTATGGTCTTATATGCTCTCTCATAATTTCATAAAACTCTTTAAAAAGTTTCTGAATGTTTTTGGTGAGAAATCTGGAAGCCACAGAAAAGTTTGAAAAATAAAAACCGCAACCAAAAGCATTACAAAATGTCCACACTGCTTAGCGCTGAGTCAGCTAAAAGTTTAGAGACTGGTGGGCTGAAACTTCATCTGTGGACCAGGCCAGCCTCCTCAACATCTTGGCTGTGGGAAGAAGGCTGGCCTTGCCCCACTCTTGGGGGGTTGCCCATTGCATAGAAACTTCAAACTACCTGAGGGTGCAGAAGAGTGGGGACCATTAGTAAATACTCAGAACTTGTTCACAACTTGAAACATTGCAGATTCTCTCTTGTTGGAACTCTTTCCCTGGCCTCCTGATCCTAGCAGGGGGTGAAAATCAGCAGGCAAGTACTCTCTTGGCCATGGCTTTCGGTTATTTAATATGGTCATTGTTACCTTTCGCTGAATCACTGGCCTTCACAATACCATCCCCTCTATGCAGGAGGACAGTGAAGGAAGAAGAGCTCATCTTCACGGTTTTGAGTTTTACTCTTAGGTGAAGTGTGGCCTTCATGTATTTCTGCAAGTCCATCCCCTTTCTTCTCACTTGGCACCTGACAGGCCTCCAATTTTTCCTGGCCTGTGCAACTATTCACTGAATTGCTTCTAGTTTGCGATTGATACTTTGATCTCAGCAATGCTTGTTGCATCACCCATGGCTGCCCAGGCCTTGTACCTCAGTTTCCCTGAGCTGCCTTGGTCCTACTGTGTGTGAGATGGGTCTTTAGAAGGTCATGATCAAAAGCCTCAAGTGTTTGCCTGTGTTTATTTTCCCTTCTGCCTCAGACTCTCCTGGAAGGAGCTGGCCTTGAGAGGGACTGTGGTGGCAGCCGCCCAGACTGTGCACTCCCACTGAGGCCACAGAACGCCAACCTGGCTGGGCTGGCCTAGAGCTGTTCTTCAAAGCAGCCCTTTGAAGCACAGACATTTCCTTTCCTGAAAAGAAGGGAAATTAAAATGAAAACGTATTGTTCTATGCAGACAATGTCCTCTTGGATCAAAGAGGGAGTGGGGTTTATAAAACCAGAAATTTGGTGAGTGAGACCTCAGTGGGACACAAGGTGAAGGAAGGTATGACTTGAATGGCCACGCTGGGTTTCTGCTGGGTAAGACTGCTCAATTTCTTTCCCTCCTGGACTTCCTAAGTTTAACTTGTGCTGCTAATGTGTTCTATTTAACTTATGTTTTTAGCTGCAGACAAGCATTTAGAAACTTCTTTGTGTTAAATTGTGACCTTTGTGAATGGAATATTATGTAGCCAATAAAAATGGGTACTGTCACAGAACATGGTCTTATGGGAAAAAACTATTGGTAAGCATGAAAAAAAAAACCGATGTAGTTTTCCATACTCAGTACTATTTGAAGATGTAAGGTATGTGTACATGTTGGAAAAAATATTGAAAATTAGACTCTGCTTGCTCACTACTTTGTAGGCAGAACCTTAAAATAGGGCTCAGCAAATACTTGTTGCATGAATGCTTTTATAAGCAGTAAGAAGCAATATATTTGAATGGAGGAATGTTGGACTAAATAGTAACATGTTAGCGGATGGAAAGAACCATAAATTATTTTAAGTTTCTATTGTAATTTGGTCCTGGCATCTAGATTTGGGGTTTTGGTACAAATGTGAACTACATTCTTCACTTCAGTACAAGTTATGTGGTGAATGACTCTGACATTTCTAATTTTGGATGAATTCAGACTTGTTGAAATTCAAGTATTTTAAGAAGTTTCTCGGAGGTTGACTGTTAGGCACTTCCACAGATAGGATAAAATGACAGTGTCTTCTCACATATTCTGTAGCCAAAGTACTTTTTGTCCTGTCTGAAATTCTCCCCACTTCTGATATACCCAGGAGTTTTCATCATTGAGCACCAAATTACCAAGACACACAGATCTTCCTCATCTCTAATTTATAAAGTTCTATGAAACATACGCCTCTTCTTTTTATCTACAGTGTGGCTTCAGCTCGGATGAGGTCTTGGTGAGTTTGTGGAAGGAAGATAAATTTGCAGTTGCCTGCCCTTCCCAACAGAGTCATTCTTTGCTCCTCAGGACCCAGGGACTCAGACCTCATAGTTGCCTAACAGAGCTCAAGGAACTGTGCTTTCAAAGGCCCACATAAGAGCTTCTTTACAGCTGTATCTGGAGTCAGGCTACTGGGGATGCGGGTGGAGAGCCACACATAGGTAAGAAATTGATGAATCAGTACTGTGACTAAATATGAACATAGGACAGACAGAACATAGGGACTTACACAGCGGTAGGGTGTTTTTGCCTTGCAAGCAGCTGATCCAGGACTGACGGTGGTTCGAATCCCGGCATCCCATATGGTTCCCTGAGCCAGGAGTAACCCCTGAGTGGCACCGAGTGTGATCCAAAAACCAAAAGAAAATGAGTTTTTTGGGAGCAGTACTTATTCTTGTACCTGCAGTGCATTCTGATTTATTTTTCTTTCCATTTAAAAAAGTATTGGGGCTGGAGCAATAGCACAGTTGGGTAGGGCTTATCTGGAGCTGATGTGGGTTTGATCCCTGGCATCCTATATGGTCCCAAAGCACTGCCAGGAATAAATAATTCTTGAATACGGAATCAGGTATAACACTGGAGTACCACTGGCTGTGACCCCACAAAACAACAAAATTATATAAAAAGAAATACTGGTGGTTTGCAGGCACTGCTGGCCTGGGTGTGTTGGATGGGATCTCCACCCACTCACTTCTTCAGGGAAGTGTTGGTCAGTTTCAGGTTACCTCTACTAACTTAATAGTATAATTTGCTGTTCAGACTTTGCTTAGACAAAGGCACTGCTATGTGTCTGTCGTGGTTGTTGCAGGCTACTTTTTCTAGGTGATTTGAAGGTTTCTGTATTTTTTGTGGGGAGGTTTGGGCCACCCAGTGATGCTTAGGGGTTACTCTTGGCTATGCACTCAGAATTTGCTCCTGGCTTGGGGAACCATATAGGACTCCAAGGGATCAAACCGCGGTCCGGCCCAAGATAGCATGTGCAAGGCAGACGCATTATCTCTAGCACCACCGCTCCGGCCCCTTTATTTTTATTTTTATTAAGATTCACAAAAAAGCAGATGAGGGTAAGGGTCACTATGAATTCCCTATGTAGTTACTGCCAGTGCAAAAACTCTACCAGCTCTGCCCTTAGTTGACCTCAGGCTCTGGCATTAAAAGGTGTCCTGGCTAGTCTGTGTGTGATTTTTGTTTCTGTTCCTGAAATGGCCGAAATGTCTTAACTTCAGCACTTTGCTTTTTGGGCTTATTTTATTTGATGGGCTTTGAGGAAGAACCTGTCTAGAAGGTGGGCCATATCCTTTATAAAGATTTGTGGGAAGAGGGGAAAAAGATATATTTAGAGATGCGTTTTTGGACTCAAGACTGATGGATTAAAATTTAACAGAATACTGAAAATGTAATATGACGATCACACTAGTGATTAGTTAGTTCTTTAGAAGGTTGAATACATTTTACATATATTTTTCATGCTTGAGTAGTATTTGAATTTTTTTGGTTTTGGTTAGAGACATATTCTTTAACAAGTCTGTGTATATGATTCTTAATGATTATAAATCAAGGGAATTGATTCTGTCAAACAAGAACTTAGTGGCTCAATAAACTTAGTTTATTGACACAATTTACAAATATGTTTTTGTTTCTCTTTTGTCTCTTATTTTTTGTGCTTCTTAGTAAAATACATTTATTATAAGAACTCAGGGTAATTTAATATTTGAAGAATTCTTCTATGAAGTACAAACACTGTTAATAATTGAGAAGGATTCTTTGTAAAAATTATTTTCAATAAAATAATTCTATTTAAATTTAATGTGTTAATACACTTTAATGTATGTGAAATAGGAGAGATTGACTTTAATTGACTTTAATTGAATAATGATCTATTGGAATATACTTTCTTTGCTTACTTTGTGTCTAGAGTGCAATCTTGAGGGCTGGAGAGATAGCATGGAGGTAAGGCATTTGCCTAGCATGCAGAAGGACAGTGGTTTTGAATCCCGGCATTCCATATAGTCCCTCGAGCCTGCCGGGAGCGATTTCTGACCATAAAGCCAGGAGTAACCCCTAAGCATTGCCAGGTGTGACCCAAAAACAAAAACAAACAAAAAATAGAGTGCAACCTTGGGAAATATTGGACAGTCACATTCCTTAATTCTTTGAGTAGCATATTGGGAAGAATGTCAACTCATCTGTTGGACACAGCCAATTTTTGAAAATCATCAGGTGTCATTAGGTCTGATCCAGTTAGAGAAAGCTCTGAATCTGTGGTAATGGGTCAGATAAGGGCACAGTCCCCCTTAGAGTTCTGGGCTGAATTGATTGGGGGTTGGGGACATTGTGGGGGGGGGGGACGACACAGAGCATAGCTTCCAGCACTGGCCTGTTGCTCTGGCCGCCTCTGCTTTGTGGGGCTATTGGTCCAGCTGCCCTTCAACTGTCCTGCCTTGTCACTCTGCAGAGGGGCTGATTGTTGATTCTCTCTCGAGCCTTTAGGCTGCTGGGAGGTTGGAGTCTTTTGTGGCCCTTTTCTCGTGGACCCTGGAAGTGAAGTATCTTGGCTCTACCCACTGTGCTCTTTGCTTAGATAGCAAATACAATCTTTTCAGTGGTTACTCAGGGCCCTGCTAGACTCCCATGAACTGGCAGTACTTTCTGAGCCTGAGCAGTGGGCATAGACTTAAAAATAAACATTGCTTGGCTCAAGGGGCATCTCTCTGCTCAAGTTTAACCTCACTGAAGGCAGGTATCTCCTGTTGCAAACTGACCATATAATAAAATAAAATAAAAAATGCATACCTTGAGGTAAAACTTAGCATATTGTATTTTGTTTCTGGAAATGTGGTACCCAGGAGGACATACTGTTGTGTTATGCATATTGGGTGAATTTTGTGATATACCTAATTTTTATTTGCATTACTATTTGTTATTACTTTTTATTGTTTTTTTTTTGACCCTGCGCCCGCCACCCCTACTTTTTACTCTTCATGATTACTGTTCATATACTATTTATGTTTCTTTTTGTTGTTATTTATATTACTCTTACTAATAGTAGTTTCTGTTTCTCCTTCATGACTAGAAATCACTTAATAGGTAAACATATGGATTGGACAGATGGAACAGTGGCAGACACCAAGAAAGAAAAAGAAACACAGAAATGTAGTATATAGACTAATTTGCATAAATTTAACAATTTTATACATTATGCAAATATGACTTAGATCCCAAATCAGATTTTGTGGTTCTGTTTTCCTTTCTGATTCTCTATCTGTTGCTGTCTGTCTGTCTGTCTGTCTGTCTCTCTGTCTCTGTCTCTGTCTCTCTCCAAAGGCATGTCTGAGAGCTCCTGGCACCTCCTGCAGAACCTGACATCTGTGAACCTCCAGAAACTTGGGAATGATAACGGAGTCCCTAGGGAACGTGGTGAGTTCTGTGCCTGTGCAGTGTCACTGTATTGGTGCCCAGACAGTATCTCATGCACAGACCCCAGGCTCCTGAACTCTTTGACTTACTTGAGTGCCCAGGATGGGAGGGCTGTGGAGTTCCTGTGCCTTCATTTCTCATCCGCACCCTCTTATCTTCTTGCAGCTGACTGCAAATGGCAATGTGACTGCTGAAATGGGGCTCCCAGCAGTGGGGGAAAGTGATAACCTGGTCCTAGGCACGCTGGTAGAATGGAGGGGTGAATAGCTAAATGCAGATGTGGGAGTTGTAGATCTCTTGTTGTGGAAGTAACTTAAGCACAAGGCAGGTCTGGTAGCCTGACCTGTGTAACTCTGCCTCTCTTTCTCACCTGGAAAACGGGGGAAATAGTCTCTGCTTTGTAGTCTGAACATATAGGGAACAAACCTTTAGGACATTGTTGGTCTGTAAATATGAGCTCAGTTGGGCTCTGTTTACAGATGGTTACAGCAGGGCTTTCAGGGAAGTTTCTCTCTGTCCTATGCGAATCTCATTCCCAAGGCTGCACACGGACAAGAAACCCTCTTCCTGGGACTGCACAGAACTGTGGTTGTGACCTGATGTGAAGGAATTGGTGGAAATTAATATGCAAAATGATTCCTCTAGAGAGCCTGGGGTGGTGAGATGGGCTCTGGAGAAGTTGCTACTTGTTCTTTTAGTCAGGAAAGTGAAAGACATAGATAAGAGCTTTCTAATTCATCAGATGGGTACAAGGGAGGGTGAGGCACCCCAGCTCTGTGCCAGGGGCTAGGTTCTGGAGGTCTCCCTCTTCAAAGACACTCAGGTGACATAGAAATTTATCTTTCAAAAGTTATCCTCTTTGCGGTTTGCCTATGTCTAATTCTAGAGATGGTTTAGGAATTGAGGCTCTCCAGACAAAATGGGTGCTGTGGCTTGAGTTCCCAGAATTGTTGAATTTGGCCTGGGGTTGGAAAGGTTTGCTTTGAATAGTTAGCGGGGAAACTTGGTTGTTTGTGCATGTGTAAAAAGCTTTGTGTTGGTACCCTGTGTGCCTTGGGAAGTTTTAAAAGCAAGTAAGCAGAGCAGATATGTCTGAAAAAGCTTTGACATGACCCTGCTTTCCCGAGTTTAGCTGTAAATTCTGTCAAAATGTCCAGAAATCTTACATAATTACTTGATCTCCAGGGGGATTCTTATACCTTCTCTTGGGGTAAAAAATCAGAGAGAAAGCCAGACAGTGTTAGCAGATTGTTATGTATGACTTTCATTTGTGCTGTTTTTTGTCTGGTTCATTAGTTCCTATATTCATTGAGTGACTTTCTGGTGAGTAGACATTAGAAATATAATTTCTGTTTGAACTCTAAATCTATGGTTTGTGATCCCTTTTGTAGAGAGCAGCATGCATTGTGTGTGAGGTCTGTAGATGGATTGGGTGGTTGTGATTTAATGCCTGATTTTTACTCTAGGTCCTTTAGTAGCTGTTGCACTATGTACCCTAAGTGTATTGTTTTACGAAGTCTCATCATTGCCTTGTGTTCCTTGGGAAAAAATAAATTTTATGTATGCAAGAATGTAGTGTGTCTTAGAGCCACATTTACACCTCTCCCTTTTATTTGTTTATTTGCTTGTTTGTTTTTACACTTTACTCTTTAGAAACATGCACATTGTTTAAAACTCACCAGGCATTAAGAGAAGCGATATGCATTACTTACTTGAAGTAAGACTTTACTTCTGGACCCATGAATAATCACTTATATAGCACTGGTCACTTTGACAACGTAGAAAAAGCCATTTATCAGAGGTGTGTGTCTTGATGGTTCATTGGAGCAACTAGGGGAGAAAATAAAAATAGGAAGACTACCTATGTGGGTGTGAGAAAGTGGTGCCACCCAGTTTCAGCTCTGCTTTCCCTATAGGCGTGATGAAGGGCAATGTGTAGACTTAGGATTTTTTTTTTTTTTAATCAGCATGGTAAAGGAGAGGGAAATATAGCCCTGGCCCTCGAGTGTGACTTGATGAGTTTGAAGTTCTTTCCCATTGCTGCCCAACTACTGGGGTCAAACAGGTTTTGTGGCACGTGTGAACCCCATGGTGCATCTTTTAAAATCTTTGGAAACTGCTACAGTGGAACTTGTTTGCATTACCAATAGACTTTCTTCTCCAGACAAGACTCTGAGACTGAGGAGACGGGTTTGACCAAGTAATACTGTGATAATATTATAATAGTTTTCATGTCTTGATGCTTTTATGGTAACTGTATGCATGGCCTTTGAGAAAGGAATAGGCATGTTCGGTGTCTGGGTTTCCCTCGACTTCCTTTCTGTCTCCCCGGAGTGAATTGTGGCCCCAGGAGAACAGAGCCTTCCAGCCTTCTATGAGAGTCTCCTCTAATGGTCAGATCTCAGATCTCTGTTGTCCTCAGGGTTGCTTTCTGCCCACCAATGCCCCAACCTCGTCCTCACTTAACTGCTTCTTAGACCTTTGCAGCACTGCATCCCCACCAGATACATTCTTCAGACTCCCTTGTTCCAGCTGCCTGCTGTTCATTCAGTTACTGAGCAGAAGAATTTGACTATGGTGAATACTTATGGGCTGTCACTCAGTATTTGCCCTTATACAGTCCTGGGTGTTGGCAGTCTCACATGCGCATAATTGCTGCAAAATTCATTTTCTTATGACCACGAGGACGAGAGAGACCGAGATCTCTCTGCCTCCATCTGTCTCCATCTGCCAGTGATAATACCTCAAACTGCACACAGTCACCTTCAAGCCTGAGTAGATCCAGTGGTGAGCCCTCACTCCAGTTGGCTCTGATACTTTAATAGGGTTGGTACAGTCCCCTTTCCTACAGAACTCCCTTTTCTGGTTGCAAGAGGCCATAGGCACAGTCTTGCCAAGGTCTTATTCTTCCTACTAGTTTGTATTCTCACTGCAGGGTCAGCTCAAAAGCAGGAAATGAGTGGATGGTGGGCAAGATGTTTAGGCTTTTGCTATCAACCTTGTGCAAAGCTGGGTTGTTAGATTTAATAGCTGAAAGTTCTGGCTTACTCATTTGGAAGCTGAAAGGTTTATTGGGAAAATAAATCTTTTACGGGAAAAGGAAGGAATCTCTCCAACTGGGAGGAACTTAGTACAGAACTAAGTTTAATGAATTCAATTTTAATATTCCCTCCTTTTTTGGGCCAAAAGTTCTTGAAACTGTGAGTAGGGTGTATATCTTGCATGCAGCTGACTCTGTTTTGATCCTAGCAAACCTGTATGATCCCCCGAGCACCACCAAGTGTGATTCCTGAATGCAGAGCCAGGAGTAAATCCTGAGCATTGCATGGCCCCAAAACAAAAAAATAAAGTTCTTTTCCATGGCAATATTTGGGATGTCATTGTGGTAGATTTTGTACCTTCTGACACTGAACCTTTGTGTCTTGCTGGCCACATGAAATTCCAGTTGAACTGGGTCTTTGTATTTGAGGTGGCAGCTTTCTGCCAGGCAGCTCTCACATTTTTTGACTCTGCACAGCCTGAAGAGAGAATATAACCCTGAGGGAGACAAACACGTTACACTTCACTCTGGGCTTCAGAGAGACTTGTTTTGTGCTCTGTGATCAACATTTTCCTGTCCACTGGTGGGCCCACTCCTGCCACTCCCGTCTGCATGGGCCACAGGTCCTCTTCTCTTGCCTAGGAAACCCATTAATCCTGAGCACAGGACATCCTTGTTTGTTTTGTTGTGGGGCCACACTTATTGTTACTCAGGGCTTACTTACTCCTGGTTTGGCACTCAGGATTGGTGGGATTCAAGTGACCCATATGTAATACTGTGGGTCAGCTGTGTGCAAGTAAGCTGTATTATTATTGTTTTAACCCCAGCATGGGACAAGAGAAAAGAGACTCACTGTTTTGATCTCAGGATATGATGGCATTCTGACTGTTGAACTATTTTATCCAGAACCTGATAGAAGGCATGGTGGCAGTGTTATCTGGATGAACTGACTTATTGGGATAAGTTTTCCTTATATCTTTAGAGCAGAGGTTTAGATTCATAGGATGTATTTCTGTGAATTCTCATCAATTTATTGTTTTTTATTTCCATTTTTGGTGTCATTTATTTTTAAATGGGGGCTGTGGAGTTTACTGAGCTGTGCTCAGTGCCTACTTATGCCTCTGCTCAAAGGTCACTCCTGACAGGTTTCACTATGGTGATAAAACCTGGGCCAGCTAAGTTCCATTTTAATTTTCAGGAAATTTTCCTGCCTTACTGACTGTAGCTTCTGCTGCTGCTACTGCTTTAGTGCCATTCACCTTTCTAGTTCACCTTGATGCATTTTTTTGCTCTTGTGCTTTTTCAGAAAATACTTCAGTAGGCCTCTGTCCATGTTGGGAAGATTTCTAGTTGGTATGAATACTTAGCAGCCACTGTAGGGAACCAGCAGTGTCCTGCCATGTTGCTGACTCCTGTTCTTTTGTGGCTTACAGAACATGGGAATATCATACATGAGGGCAAAGAGCAAATAGCAAATGGTGGTGTGACCTTGTGGACGAGGGCCGAGTCTCAGCCTTCCCCCTGCTCCTTTTGAACTTGAGCTCAGAATTTCTCTGCCCAAATTTGCCTGAACACGGTTTCCTCCTGACTCTTGAGTCAGGCTTGAGTTTCTAGAGGAGTCCTTGACTTAATCTTTTCTCTTGCCTCAGTCCTTAGGAATTGATTGCACTGTGCCCAGCCTTCTTTCATCTGTCAGCTCATCTGGCTCAGCCTTGCTTCCTTCCTGTAGATAACTCCTCGATGTTTTCTTCCAGCATCCCTGCTCTTCTTTCTGAATTCCTCTGATGTTGCCTTCCATGTCTTGTGTTTCTTCTGCCTTGTAAAACTGCCAGCCCTTCTGTGTCAGGAGCTGCCTCTCCCTGTCACTGAAGTCATGACAGATTAGGTACAGAAAATTAGGGTATTGGGTGCATGGCCTGGCTCTATCTGGTTGTGGATGCAGAGTCTGAGTGAATGTGTGACCCAACTTTGCACCAGACCATCTGACAGTACACTGTATTTTGTGCTCGAGTCACATGCCCCACAGCTGGCTGTAGTTACAGCTCTAGTGGGTGCTCTCATAGCCACTGGCCATCTGGCATCCTTCCTGGTGACATTTCCCTCTGCACTTTCCTTTGAAGATGTGGTCTGAAGCAACACTGTCCACCTCAAGGTTAACAAAGAAGAGTGGATGATGGGCAGGCAGAGATGCAAGTTAAAAGGCAGGAAGCATTGATGCTAACTGGACCAAGCTGGAGGGGATGAGCTAAGAGAAACACCCTTGAAATGATTCTTTAATCCTTAATCTGAAGAGATGTGAAGTGGGACTTAGAAAACAAACACTTCTTCTCAACGGAGATGCAAACTTTGATAAAATAAATAATAGGCTTTGTGTTTAGTCAGACCTCCTGGAAGGAGGGAAGTGGCTCTGAACTGGGCCAGCCTTTCTTTCCGCCAGACTTCCCAGTGGGAAAGGAAAGAGAGACCACCTCTGGGCTAAGGCAGGCACAGTCTGCAATGTTTCTGCTAAATGGATGGTAAAAAGAAGGTTCAGTACCAAATTCAGAGGGGAAACCATCATAGTACAGATGGAAATGAATCCAACTGATTTTCTTTAGCTTAACTTTTCCCACTGTGTTGCTCAGTGGTCATGTGCTCTGGAGACTGTGTGGTGCCAAGAATCAGTCCAGGCCTCCCCCTTGCAATGCATATGCTGCAACCCTTTGAATTATCTCCCCAGCTCCAAACTCGGCTGTTTTGGTGCTTACCGGATTATAGATGGCCTTTTTGTGATTATAGCTGTTACTTCTGAGTACAATTTCATCTTTATCCCACTTAATAAATCTTCTAGAAAATCTTTAATGCTAGAAAGTCTCTTAGAAATTTAGAAACTGACACGAATAATAGCAAACATATAGCACTTAGAATGGGTTGCATTTAGTGATTGGCCTTTCTTACTTTTCCCAAACGCTGACATAACTTGGTGGTTATTGTTGACTAATCTTGTTGGGGGTTGGAGGTCTGATAAAAGCTCTTAAGGAGCTCATTCAATCAGCCCTTTATATCCTGAATTCAGTTTCATTCAAGATTCAAGCCCCTCTCTTTTCTTTCTTTAATCTCGAGCAGGAAAAAGGCAGAGATGGGGCAGGACCCAGTTAGTTGATGATAATCCTGAAACAGAAATCCAAGGGTGTTGCTGAAGATCACACAGCATGGGGATGCAGATCCTGAGTCATGCCACTGAGTGGATAGAACATGAGCTCCACAAAATCACTGCCAGTAGATTTTGGCAGTGATTTGGACCCCTGGTCAGACTTTCCCCCAGAGGCCTGGCAGTGTCCGTGATCTGATGGGGAACATGTTGGCCCATCCTGGCCAGTTTGTGTCCTGTTGGCCCTTAACAGCCAGTTTATGTACTGTGACTAGAATGACCCTGAGTGACTACATGGTAGCCTGACTGAACTATTGGTTGACTTGGATGGCCATGGAGGCAGGAAGTGGGGCCAGGTGAGAGACACTTAGGGCCCTGGTTAGCCTCACTTGAGGTTCAGGTTCTCATTAGTTAGATGGGGTGTGGTTGTTGCTCTGTTTTGCGTGTGTGAAGCCAAAACAATATCTACCACCCTAACTGCTATTTCAGGGCTCAGAGAATGTAGTTCTTTAATGCAGTGTTTTAATATGTTGCTAGAATCTCTAAGTTATTGAGGGGACTCAGGCAGGATACAGTAGGTTGAAAGCATCTGGGCAGATCTCTGTTGAATTCAGTTCTCTTCTGGCTGGGCAGAGTTGTTGTGGGTATTGGGCAGCTGTGAGCACTTAGAGTTCAGTCCTTCCTACCCTTATGTGTGTGAATACCCTTCAGCCCTCCTGACCCCCTCACACACACAGAGATAATCAGGGCAGGGAGAATGTCTCCAAGGTACACACAGGATGTGAGCGTAGGCTTCCAAGGACACTGGCAAGTGAGTTATCTGACCTCTGCAACCCAAGAGTTTGCTTTGCATTAGACCAGACTCATATCTGCACATATAGCAAATGCTAAGATAGAGGCCTGTTTTTACAAGCCATCTACATAAGTGGGTTCTATGATTAACTGTTCTTTCACACTTAGCTTGAAGACCTCTGGATAAGTAGTTAGTTCTATGGGAGCAGGGGCTAGAGGACACCCTGCTCATTCCACCCATCACCCCACAGAACTAACTACTTAACTTAACTCAATTTAGATATTTAAACTTAGTTAAGTAGTTATGTTACATGTAAATATGTTAATTCAATTATACATTTTTTAAATATACATTATTTAGATAACCACACTTGGCCTTGTTTTGGACTTAGTCCTGGCTCTGTACTCAGGAATCACTCTTGGTGTTTCGGGGACTATATGGGATACTGGGGATCAACTCTGGGTTGTCCTTGTGCAAGGTAAAGACCTTACACGCTGTACTATCAGCGCCAGTATATATATATATATATATATATATATATATATATATATTTTTTTTTTTTTACCAAGTACTGCAGTCTTTTTTTCCCCACTTTTCAAAATTTATTATTTATTGAGTCACCATGTATTACAATACTGTTACTGAGATAGTACCTCATTTTAATATTTAGAACCCCAGAATAACTACTTTCCTCTATTGTCATAGTGGTCCCCTTCCTATAGTCTTCTGTCTCTTTTTCTGTGCCCTGTCACCATGAAATAGTTTGAACTGGAGCTCATAAAACTAGTGTCACAGAGCAGTAAGAGATATGGCTTGCAGGAGGTTTTCTTGATTTCACCTGGTGACACTCAAAGCAAAAAATGATGCTTATAGAATAGATGACGTGGATAAATAGGGTGAAGAGCCTTACACCAACTGCTACACCAATCATAATGTCTGATTTGGGGAGGTGGCAGTGGAATTTTGAGTGGAAGATGAATCTGTGTGGGAGAAAGGGCTATTTTAGCAACTGAACTTGATGAATCTGCTCAATCGCTGTTAATGGGAAAAATTCATTGTGGACCGTGGAAAATATACCCATATGCAAAGAATCTCAACTTTTTTAGTGTGGCAAACTTCTTCCTTCCTTCCTTCCTTCCTTCCTTCCTTCCTTCCTTCCTTCCTTCCTTCCTTCCTTCCTTCCTTCCTTCCTTCCTTCCTTCCTTCCTTCCTTCCTTCCTTCCTTCCTTCCTTCCTTCCTTCCTTCCCTCCCTCTTTACCTTCCTCCCTCCTTCCCTCCTTCCCTCCCTTTCCCTCCCTCCCTCTTTCTTTTTGATATTTTAGATGGTTGACCATTTTAGAAAGGTGCTTCCCATTCATTTCCTTCTCTCCAGCCCCTTATTACCACCGAACTTCTTCTTTGGGGGCAAAAACACAGAATGTACTCATTTGTGAGTAGCATCTTTCACTTCTCTTGTTTTCAAGGTTTGTTCAGATGTTTTTTTCCCCTTATATGACCTGATAATTTCTCATTGTCTAGGTATACAATATTGTATCCACTGATAAGTTGATGGGCATTTGCTATTCCTTATGCTTATTTATAACCATTTGTTATGAATAATGCTGCTAATGAACACTTGTATGTATGCTTTTGTGGGGACTTCTGCTTTAATTTTCTTGGGAATATACTTAGGTGTGTAATTCTGTAATCATGTGATAAACATTTAACTTGTTTTTTTTTGAGTAGTGTTGTGTATGTAAATATTTTGGGGGATTACTATGTTGCTCACCCTAATCTGATTAGGTGATTGTGCCCTACCCTAGGGTGTGACCTGGCATTCTGCCCCCACCCTAGGGTAGGACCTGATTCTGCTTCCACCATTGGTTGGTATCTGATCCCACCATTGGGTGGGACCTGACTCTGGACTATAAGAGCAAGGGTCTGTGGAAGGCGAGAGGCTTTTGCTGGCTGGAACTGAATCTGAGTCTTTGGACTTCAGTTTTGTCCATCCGAATAAAGCAAATATTTCCACGAGCCTGATTGTCTGCGAGCTGTTTACCCGCCGTTTCACCTCAGAACCGTGGGCTAGACAGGGTGGCAGACACGTGCTCCGAGCTGGAAGAAAAGGGCCTCATTCTCCATCCCTCCATCAGTCAACCTCTTCA
The DNA here is from genome assembly GCF_024139225.1 of Suncus etruscus. Lineage (NCBI taxonomy): Eukaryota > Metazoa > Chordata > Mammalia > Eulipotyphla > Soricidae > Suncus > Suncus etruscus. Next base: position 44,686,826 of record NC_064855.1, on the reverse strand, counting down.
GGGGCTGTCCTGCTACAAGTAGTTTTCGTGGATTTTCTCTGATGGTGTCATGAGTTGCTTTTGTCACACATTTCCATGGCATTAAATGCATTTACAAGGTCACAATGTTATATAGTAATCACCACATTCCTTGTAGGTTTATATATATTTTTGTTTTGTATTGAGGCCACATCCAGCAGTATTCCTAACTCAGTTTCAGTGGTTGCTCCTGGCAGTGATGGGTATTAAACCTGGATCTTCTACATGTGAAGTAGATTCTCCAGTCCTTTAAGCTGTTTCTTTGTCCTCTCCTTGTTAGGAATTATAGGATCACTGATAACATATCTCGGTCCCCAGAAAGAGGAAGCAGTTTTGACTTTGACTTACATAGCCAGGAGGTTAGTTAATAAAGAGTCAACTCACTGGCTTTTAGGAGCTAGGAAGGGTCCCAAGAGTAACACATAAAACAACAAAAACAACAATTGGTAACATGATGGGGCTGCCTGAGAATTGAGAATAGTGGCAGTAGTGAAGTGGGCTTACTTCTGGAATAGAGCACATGATGGTACTCAAAAACCACAGCCACCAGATGGGGCCCTAAAGACACACTGGGCATCCTGGGTTTTGGCTGTGTAGTCCTGGGAAATGTGGCAGTGTAGAAACAAAATGTATGTTGTGTGTGCATGCTTGTGTGTGCCTGTATATTTAAGAAACACCATCATAAAACTAGAAGAGGTCTTCTTTGCCCTCAGCTCCTGGCAGGCAATGCCTCTGTTTCCCAGCACTGATTATTCCCATTCCCCCACCCTACCTCTGTTAGTACTGCCCTGGAGTCTCCTCCTTCCTTTACAGCTCCCTTTGTTTTGCTTTATGTTCATGTTTCATGAGCTCCTCTCTTAGTGTTCCAGAAACATGTCACTTCCCTGGTGCATCCTCTGTTTTCTTAATCTCTCTAAGTGAAGTAACTGGAAGTCTGGAGCATCTCCAGGGTTCAAATTATGGAAGCAGCTGTCCGCCCCTGCAGTCTGTTATGGAGATAGATCTTTTAAAATATTGGTGAATCATGTAATTATGAGCGGATTGGTCACATGTCACCCAGTTCTTCACCCAAACCAGAGAGTTTCTTTAAATAACAGTTCCCCTAGCTGCTTTGTCTATTTGTACTGCTCATTAGCTATTTGGCAGAGGTCTTTCAAAATGCCCTCGGAGCTGGTGCAGTTCATGAACATTAGGAAAGGAAGAGAAAAAAGCCACGTCAGTTATTTCAGAAAGAATTTTCAAGATGGATTTACTTGAAAACGTGCCTTATATACTCATTTACAGTAATCTCAACTTATTCTTGCCTTTTTAGCAGTGTGATGAGTTGGTTCCTTACTGGAGAAAGAAGTTGAGATTTAGGTTTCTTTGCCCAAGTTTATTCAGTCTGCCTGGTGGTTGAGCAAAAATCAAATCCAAAGTCTCTTAAAACATATCACTTCATTCAGTTACATTTTATCAAGCCAGAGGATTGTCTTTGTGTCTAGTTAAGATTTTATGGTTCGTTGCTTTGGGGCACCTACTTTTTGTATGTCTCAGCTAGCGTTTTGGCAGTATTAAAAGTAATGATCCATTTGAATGGATTTAGTATTTGAAACAGAGGTGTGAGCCAGCCTCCAATTTCTACACACTTTACATGATAGCTAGTTTTGCTGTGAAACTGTATATTCTTTATATACTATATATACTGTAATACTTCTATACTGTATATACTTTAAGGGTTTGGCTTGCATATTAAAGGAGATTCTGGGAGAGACTAGCCAGGTAGTAGGCACTTAATATAAATTTGTACCATTATTTATTATGTTGGTGTATACTTGACTTTTAGTGAGTATTTGTTGTTGATGGACCATTGGTAGAAATCTGAGGATAGTTGGTAAGCTTATTAGAAGTTTATATTAGGAGGGACATGAGTGTAGTATCTTGCCGTTTCCCCCAGTACACACCCTCCCATTCTCCCCATTCCTGCAGGAATCTGTTTTCTTATGTGTAATCTTAGAGCATTTATTTTTCATATTTTTTCTCCACATTCAGCAGTGACCAGTGGTGATTACTCTTGGCTCTGCATTCAGGGATCACTTCTGGTGAGCTCGGGGAACCCATATAGCATGCCAGGGACTGAGCTCTGTTGGCTGTGTGAAAGGCAAGTTCTCCATCTGTTGCCTTAGTCCTAGTCCCTGAGAGCATTTCTATACTAGGCACTTGGTTGGTCCCCTTTGACTCTTAGAAGTTAGGATTTCCTTTCTCCCAGTTCTCATACTTGTGAGGAGTGTGGAACAGAGAGACAAGATAGTACAGTGGGCAGGTGACTTGCACACAGCCAACCTAGGTTTGATCCCTGGCAACCCATCTCTGATCTCCAATAGGTGTGATGCTTGAACACAGAGGCAGGAGTAAGCAATGATGGGTATAGGCCTTCAAACCTAAAAATCAAAACAAAACCATTTTTTATACTTGGTTAAATTACAGTATCAGGATCATTAGTAGAAGGAGCATATGAAGTAGCTGCCCTCTTCAGTCCCTGAGCCCACCTCCTCTTATTTCAAAACTATGGAAGAGATATGTTCCCCCACAACACTGAAGTTTTGTTTTTCTTAGCAAGACTCTAAAGGAATAACTTGTTTTTTTTTTAAAACATAACAACTTTAAAAAGAATTGGCAGCTAAGAGTCTGCTTACTTTCATTCTCTTTAGCTTTGCACTCCTCTATGAAGTGGGGTGCTATTCAAATTTTAATTTCAACTGTATTTCCCTATCACTGGAACTGGTGCTAAGAGAGTGGAGGGGGCAATCAGTTGATCAGTCAATCAGTTGATCAGTCACTAGTATTGTCATCCGTGTTGCCTGCGAGATCGAGAGCATCCATCATAGAATCAGAGAGCTTGCTGGCGAGTTTATCTGAATGCTTCAGCATTTTCTTATTCTTCAGAGCATGGCCTTGCAGCAGGAGGTCAGTATTCATGATCCTATGCAGCATTGAATAATAGTCCACATTGAGTTTAGTCTACCCCTTCTGATAATGGTTCAAATTGGTACAATATCAGTGAGCTCTTCAGTCTTACACATACACATTTTCGAGTGGGTCAATGTCATTCGACAGCTCGTCAGACTCCAGTGGCCAAGCATTCCATGTGTCTTCATTGGCTTGTTCAATATCCTCAATGTCAAAGACCTCATTCATCTCCTTAACAATTTCAGCACTGAGATGGGAGGGCAGAGTGTGGGTAGCAGGCGATGTGTAGAAGCTAAATCTTCCCACTCACCTAGTCAGCCAATAGAGCTTTGGCTGCCTGTTCCAAATTCTATATGCCTCTCTTCCCCAACTGGTGGGCCACTACAGTCAGAAAGTGCTTAGTAGTCTGGAACCCAGAGATGCTGTAATAGTTGGAAATCCTATCCACGTTGCAGTGCTGCAGGAGGTCACAGGGTCTGCAAGTTTTTGCACCTGGATACAGTTGCACAGGATGGTACTCAATTCTGAACTGGGTTCTGGAACAATGCTTGGGACATCTAGTAACCTGATAAATTTGTCCAGATAGAACTCCTGCATGAACTTGGTAACCCCAGGAACAGTTTCCACACTGTGCATAACTTTATTTCAAACTTTTGATCAAGCTTCTCTTTCCAACATTGGGAAGGCCCACAACACCCACACAGATAAGGGTGTGCACTTCCCCAAAAAGGCAATAGTTTCCCAGGACCTTCATGGGATTTTTCAGCTCTAAAGCAAGCTTTGCTTTTAACAGTGACTCACAGGCCTGCTCCACATGAGCACTGCAATGATTCAAGTTTTTGATCTGATGTTGTATACTGGTCTTAAAAGCCACAGTCGATAGCTCATTTTGAAGGCATTCCAGCCATTTCTCCACAACTTCCTTGGGGACCAGATCAATCTGGTTCAAGATTAGGACCAGTTTCTTGTTGCCTTCTGCCTACAGGACAGCTTCCTCCATTTGAAAACACCTACAACCCAGTGGATCCCTGGCATCCAGGACTACCAGAATCACATCAGAGTATACCATCTTATAGAACTCCTTGTAATAAGACTTCCTTGTAGCCTCATCATTCAGCTGAGGAAATAGAATTAATTCCTGTATAACTAAGTCCTTTTGCTCAAACTCCTTTTGGTGTCTCATAACATCCTGACACTAACTTTCATTGGTCCTGCACCATTATTTCTCGTTTTGGGCAGCCTGCTGCTTCACTCTCATCTTTTCAACCTTCTCGCAACCTTTCAAACTTTTATGTGGAGTTTTATGTCTAAGTTTTATCATAACTGCTTATAGCAGGTAAGTTCAAGTCTTCAGATTTTCTTCTTGTTAGAATAGAGTGGCGGAGGAGAGGGAAAACAAGAGGCTTTCAAAAGTTCTGACTCTTGGGCCTAGCTGTGAGTCTGAGCTTCTGCAGAAAGAGCTAGAATTTGGCTGCCTTAGGATTTGTCTGGGGCTCTACAAGAAGGTGGGGTGGAGTGGACAAGACAGATGACATTGGTGGCCATTTTCTCATATGTGCCTGTTGCCATTTTCCATATAGACAAAGGCAGACCTCCTTATACGCACACTTTTTTCTGATACAGTTCTGGTGATCATTGAGATTCCAGAATCCACATATTTAGGCCCAGGCTGCTACCTACAGGCCAGCAGGTTTTACAGCTACAGCACTGAGTGAAGCCTTCCCACTCAGACCTCTCCACATTCTTCATCACCACTTCTACTGTACTCTACAAGACTGAAAGGAGGGGCCAGCACAGTAGCGAAGAAGAGACCGGTGGGCATGAGCCATCGATCATAGCCTGGTCCCATGGGGGAGCACAGAGAGCAGAACTGCGTGCGGAGAAGCTGGAATCCGGAAATAGACACAAACCGGCGTCCCGCACAATGCCTGGCAGAAAGTGTCGTTTCCTTGTCTTCTCTCTGATATCCACCAGAAGTGGATTCTTCTCCTATTTTGATAATCGCATTAAAATCTGAGGAAAGGAACGCATTTTAAGCTAGAACACTTGGGTTAAAGAACAGGCTACTAAGGAATCTATTTGCTCTCCATGAATTCATCCTAAATTAATATATGGCAGAGCTTTGCTTAGGGCTTGTTGGTTGATCATTAACTATATTTATACCATAACAGGAAAATGTTAGTGGAGCACAAATTGCTCTGTCATACCTGAAGAGGCGAGCACACGGGGAGCTTGATTGAGCTTATTCCATCAGCTGCAGTTCTCAAGCTATTTGTTTTGATGCTTACGCAGTTTGATGCTTCCCTTCATAAGCCTTTGAGAGCCCAGTTCCACATCTTTCCAGCTTTCCTTAGCCGCCTGCACTCGGAGTTTGTGGTCAACCAGAGTCGGCACGGCCCTTCTTCCCACTGTCTCCTCACCTATACTCCTGTCTTTTTAGGATGAGTATCTCAAGGTCAGCCAGTTAGGTTACCAGAGGTTCCTACACTTGTCTGGCCTATCACCCTTTTCAAGGAAAATACTCACTGCCTATCCCCCACCCTACTCCTGTCTATGACACCCAGAAATGTGTCTTCTTTAAAGTGAACACACAGAAAGGACTCCTGAAAGGGTCCAGCCTCACCTAGTCACATTAGGTTCTCTGTGTAAGTCCTGTCTGCCACGCCTCAGCCAGGGCACTTTTACCCAATTCCCCTAGTAGAGTGTATTCTTTCCAAACCCCAGGGAAGGAGGGGTGAATTGGTTTTCAGTCTGGGTCAAATTGCTTTCTAAGGCCTGCCTTCCTTCCCAGGACAGAACCCCCACCGAGGCACCCTTGTGGCAGCAAGGCTCTTGGGCCTGTGGGCCTGGGACTACCCTCTCATTCATTTCTGGAGCACTGGCCTTGAATTTAGCTCATACTAGAGGAAATTATGGGATACTCACCATCTTTGACACTTGATGCTTGGTCTGCATCATTATTAGCACATATTGATTCTTATTAAGTTTCTTCACTATGACTGTGGCACTGCATCAGTGTCGTAGGGGAATGTCATTCTCTGGAATCACCAAAACTCACTGACCCATCTGGTTCAGGAGTAAAGAAAGATGTTCAGTCTAGGTAAATAGTAAGTGAGAAGAAGGTATGAGTAGATAGTGTTTCCCTTAGCATGGACAGATTCAGAATGGAAAGTGGTCAAGAATGAAGTAATAATGTGAAATGAAGGCAAGAAGGTGTGACTTGGGATGACCAGATAGTGTTTATTCTATTGTTGATCTGGAGGGCTGCTGTTGGAATTATAAATGTTGATTAGATTTTGAATATTTTTGCCATATTGATAATTCTCTCTGAGTCCACATTGAAGGGTAAATCATCTTCAAGGCATTTATCAGGTCAAGGTTATGGCTCAAGTAATAGAGCACAGGCCTTGCTTGCATGAGGCCCTGGGCTTGGTGTCTAGCACTGCAGGCCCCCTGTTGTCTGACCAAAGGCTTCAGAACTTTCATGTACTTTCCTCTGGACCTTTGATTTGCCTGTCTGGGTCATGTTCTTTTTGTTAGTTTTTGTTTTGAGCACTCAGCTGTGCTCAGGGCCTACTTCTGGCTTTGTGTCCAGGGTATCATATGGGAAGCAGGGATTGTTTTTGTGCAAGTCAAGCACCTAATTCACAGCTTTATCAATCTATCTTCAAAGGCATGCTCTTTTGTCATCTGGTTCTGAGATAGGATCATCCCTTCGTAGAGGTGTTTGGTGGAATTTCCGGGCCAGCGGCAGAATCATCCATTTCTACCTTCCAGAGTCCCTTTATCACTCCCCTGTCTTACGGTGATTGCATTTAGCCCTTCTGGCCTTTATCTGTCCAAATTGGGTGTGGTCAGTAGGTGCAAGCTGGGTACAGCGTCTTCCCAATAACAGCCATAGACTTGGAGGTTATGGAGTCTCATGTCTCTTTCTTCTTTGTAGGAGCCAGAAGTCCCTCTAACCATTCCTCAGACCAATGCACATCAGGACCTGGGTGAACTTCAGGTGACAGTGAGACCCTTCCTACTGCACCCAGGTATGGACAACTGCCTATGGCAGGCCACTTGCTTTGCTGTTAGAATATGTTATTTGTATTTGAGCCCTGCTGTTGGCCTTTTAAGAGAACTGATTGATGACTTAGCCCACTATGGTTGTCTCTAGAACACTTCTCACACTACTGTGCTTTCTCAAACTCACCTCATCCTACAATCCCTGTGGATCCAGCAGAAAGCAGGTTTGCTTTTTTCCTTGTGCGGGCTTCTTAAATTTACATGCTTCTTTCTGACATCTCTCTGTATACCCTACCAGTGACACCACCTGTGAGGGCTTTGTGAGTAGGGAGCCATCATGGGATCTTCCTAAGGGCTCCCCTGGAACTAGTGCAGGTGCCTCAGTGCATAGCCAGGTGTCCATAGACGCATGTGTGCAGTGCAGTGAGGTGCAGGGCTGTGCTCCAGGCTTAATTCTCGCACATGGGAGGTACATGATCTGGTTCTGATTTTCTTCCTGCTCTAGACTTACTTTTTCATTTTGCTCTTCTTCCTCTTGCTTTTCTAGGCTTCAGCATCCTCCTGTCACTTGCTCTTGGCTTTCCATGCCCCTGCCCTGTGCTGTATGTAACAGAACTGGATGAAAGGGGAAGCAAGGTCAAGGCTAATCAGTTTTATTGGGTCTGTAGGCCCATCACCCTCCATCCCCAGTCTCTTTTTAAGTAACAGTAGCTCCATCTTCTCTGATTTTTATATTTAGTTTTGGCATCAGCTCTAATTAGGAGGAAGACAATTTTTGTTATGAAAATAATTGAAAGATATTACATGAGTAATAATTTTTCAGTTAAAATAACAGGTCCTCGAGTATAGAACTTTATCATTATTGTTCCCGTTTCATTCCTTGCAAAAAATAAAAAGACAAATTTTGTTGAGTAGTGTGTGCCTGTATGTATGTTTGTTTACAAACACAACCTCTTGGTTGGAAAGATAAGATATGGGATTTGGGGCTAGAGCGATGGTGCAAGCAGTAAGGCATCTATCTACCTTGCACATTCTAGCCTAGGAAGGACTGTGATTTGATACCCCGGCATCCCATATGGTCCCCCAAGCCAGGGGCAATTTCTGAGCACATAGCCAGGAGTAACCCCTGAGCATCACCGCGTGTAGCCAAAAAAAAATAAAAAGAAAAGATCTGGGGATTGAAGTACTTGCTTTGCACACAACTGAGCCTGTTTTGGTCCTTGGCCCTATATAAGGTTCCTCAAATCCTGCAAAGAGTGATACCTAGGCACAAAGCCAAGAGTAAGCTCTGAACACCACTGGGTTTAACTCAGCCCCCAAGGGAAAAAAAGGGCTATTTTCTCTTGACATTTATCTATCTTTATCACATTCTTACTGTCCTTTGGGCCATTGTTTTACTTCTGAGGCCATTGCTCTTTTAAGAATGCATGCACCAGTGATAGGACACAGGTAGGTAATTTCCTTGCACAGGGGCCAACCCTGGTTCAGTCTCCAACAACCCATGTGTTTACATTAGAACAAGTTCATTTTGCCTTTCTTCTCCTGCTGCAACTGCCAACTATGTCTTTGCTCTCCTCACTCTCTACAGATGATTCTAGAACCTTTTCCCTCTCTTCCCTAATATGGGTGCTGGTGGCAGTGGTGCTGGTCAGTGTTTATTCTGCACAAAAGTGAGAATTACATGCTGGGATCAAAGTGCTGTGACAGTACATGAGAAAAGGCTTGGTTGATTCTGTAGTCTTCAGACATAGGCCTTCAGATGTCATTGTCAAAGTCAGGTTCACCCATGTGCTATGTCATAATCTCTGCAGTGAAGAGATAATGACCAGGTCCCAGGTGTCAGAGGTAGGGTCTCCCTAGAGCCTTTGGTTTCTGTTGTCCTCATGTTCCTTGTGTTGCTATCTTCGGTCTCCTCTGGGCAAGAGCTTGGTCTCTTTCGATCTCTGCCACTTTCTTATCACAGACCACTCGCTGGTGGGAATTCAGCGTTTGTTGCATGGATGGTGATTGCTCCAGTCACCTCTGCCAGAGGAAGAATTCTCCAAGAGCAGGGGACAACATGTTGTCCATCTTTGTAGATCTTGTTGCTCCTTGAAGGAAGTGGGGCAGGATAGAGACATGATATTTTAAAATGAAATAATAGCCCTTTAATGTCTATTTTCTTTCCAGATAGTGAAAATTACTTTCAAAGCATTTACCCTTCTAATTAAGAAAAAATAGTTCCAAGGGTTGGAGTGATGACAGCAGGTAGGGCATTTGCCTTTCATGGAGCAGACCCAGATTTGATCCCTGGCATATCTCATGATTCCCCAAGCCTGCCAGGAGTGATTTCTGAGGACAGAGCCAGGAGTAACTCCTGAGTGCTGCCAGGTCTTAAAACAAAACAAACAGACAAACAAAACCCAGAAAAAAATTGTTCCAGGGAAAGTAAAATCTAACTTTATACATCAATGGAAAGTTTTTAAAAAGTGGGGCTCTGCTGCTTAGCTCCCAGAAGATTTAATGAGAGGATGGGAGCAAACTCATTTCCTCTTTTGCCACTGTTTGAGTCACAGGTTCATCCTGTACATACCTACAGACACTAATGAATTGGGTAGTCTCTGTGTTCACTGTCTGTTCCTGTGTTCACTGTCTGTTCCTTTGAGAGTGACCCTCGCATAGGGGTTGAATGGCTATCCTTGATGCTTGGGACCTACAGTCAGGCTGTTGGCTAGAACTCGGTTTCCATCCGGAGATTCAGCTGATGATGATATTCCAACCTTCCTCACATGTAGTTTGGGCCAGAGTTATTCCCTGAGGTATGGAGGACTCAGGGATCTACTCATTGCTGGCCAGACTTGAAGCCACATTCATTGCCAATGCAGAGAATCTGCCAGTATGAGGGAACTTCACACAATACTCAGAATCACCTAAATGATACCCTTCCTGGAACCACATTCACTCCTCAGGGAAACCAGGGAATTTGGGGTCCCTTCATCAAGCTCATCACACATTGCCTATTCTTGCTCTTGAGAGGAATGAGAAATAGTTCCCCTCTGTGAAAGCTGTTTAGCTCCATCCTTTCTCGACCACTGAATAAAAACTGATTTAAAAATTTCTAGTCCCCAGACCATCCAGTTTATACCAAAGTCCCTGAGTGCCTTCACTGATGACTCCAGGGGGCTTAGTACTGCTGAGGAATTTTCTGGGTTAAATATCTTTCTATGAATTGCCTTAGAAAAGGGCTGTTTTGGGGCTGGAGAGATAGTACAATGAGTAAGGCACTTACCTTACATGCAGCCAACCTGAGTTTGATCCCTGGCATCCCATATAATTTTCTAAGACCCACCAGGTATGATATTTGAACATAGAGCTAGGAATGAGCTCTGAACACTAGTATAATATTCAAACAAAACAAAATAAAACAAAAGATTATGACTGTGTTTTTGTTGTATGGCTTGTCCAGGGAAATTGAGACCTGAGACTCAATTACAGAACCCCCTAGTAAACTTCAGAAGACGCGTTCCCTCACCTTATGGTTCCTGTGACCTTGGGCCATTTAGAACTTTGTTGGGGCACATGCTGCTAAGTCTGTGTCCAGCCATTTAGAATTCCCTAGAAACAATAGGACTCTGGGCTATATGTCCATGTTCTTTGAGATGTGACATTTGATTTTCATAAATTAGTAGCCACATAGGGGTGAACATTCATAACCTGGACAGCTGATTAGAGAGTCTTGGACATGGTATATTTTGAGCCTCTGAGGCCTGGCTTGAATATTTCAGGAAAGCCTTGTTCTCTTTTATTTCCACTTGATTAATCCTTTGACTTTTGACTGCTCGGGCAAACATTGTGGTATTCTCGGGTCCTGATGAAATTGCCCATTTGCTTTTGAAACCTCAAGGAATTTCAGGTAAATTAAATTATATTCTCTCTGGATGAGTCGTGCATATCATCTCCAGAGAAGCTCAAGGTGGAGGCACCACAGGAGGATGGTGCTGGACTACTCCAGTGAGGCTCAGTGGTTCTTCCACATTGAGAAACATTATTTTGGCCTCTGCATCTGAAATTTTGTTAGCAGTGAAGTGTAGCTGAAAATAGGATGGGCAGATCCCCCATAAAGTGTGGCATTTCCTGTTTCAGGATCATGTATGCACTACGTGTACCATGGATAATTCCCATGGTAACCATGGACGTGTAAATTATTTGTCTCAGCACTGTGAGGAGAGAGGCAGGGATTGGGGATAAATAAATATGAAAGGTTATGACGTTTGCTTGCGTAAAAGGACTTTATTAATTGGATTAAAATATTGTACTCAAAGGCAAACATTGGATTTGCTCATTCCCCTTGCCAAAAAAATAATGCCTAATCCCTAAGCAGTTGGCAGGCCCACACCACATTTCCTGTCAGGCTGGCCTTCATAAGGCCAGGTCCACCCTCTTAGATAATATTGTGTAGATGTCCTTCCTTTGCTTGAAATGCCGTCATGTCTAAGTAAATGTAAATCCTGCAGCTGGATCTGAAGACGCTTTGGAAGGAGCTGTGCTGCTGTCGGATCTGACCCGTTGGCCTCTCCATACCACGTGGTTTTAGACTCATTCTCTTCCTGTTTCACGTTCTGGCTGGCTGCCTGCACATTGACTCCCACTTACGACCCCTGCTGACAGGTAAGTTTTTAACTCAGGCAGTTTCTGCAACTCTCCCATCATAGAGCTAGGAGGCACAGAAGAGGGCCGCCTCTTGACACGGACAGAGAACAGCTTCTGTGTTTTCTGAAACTCACATTGGCCTCTCTGATTTATCACTGGCATTTTTTTTCCAAGTGAACTTGGTGAATGTCTAGTGACACAGCTGGTAAGAAGTTAGACCATATCTTTCTGTTATGAAGACTTTTGTGACCAGAGAGTTACAATTTTTCTCCAGTTTATTGTAATCCTATGGAAGAGATCATTCAGGGCAGCAGAGTGCACAGGTTAAAGAGAATTCCTCGCATGTGGCTGACCCTAATTCCATTCTCAACATTACCTTATCCCTTGAACATCAATGGGTACAGCCCTACAAGCTCCTGGCACTGTAGGGCATGAGCAGTGCCACATTCTAGGGCCCCTAGAGTCTCTAGCCCAGTAGCTCAAGGACCACTAGGAGGTGCCTCCACTTGAGAGGCTCAAAAAAAAAAAAAATCAATGAACTGTGGTCTTTACTTATGTGGTCTTTGCTTATGGCCTTGTATGGCTACTTTGTCCTGGAAGTTGGTTTGTGTGTGTGTGGAGGGGACTTGATAAGGATCATGGAAAGAATTTCCTCATTGTTTTATGGGTCAGCCCTAGATGAATTCCTTTCTTTTCACTTTTAATTTTTGGAAATTTCCAAACCTATGCAGTGGTAGAAAAACAGTATAATGAAAACCCCTGTACTCCACTATATATATATATATAGTGGAGTACAGGGGTTTTCATTATACTGTTTTTATATATATATATATATATATATACCCTAAATATATTTGCCATGGGCTTAACTTTTCTTTGGATCCTTATGCCTCCCAACCATTTGCTTATTAAGAGAGTTCCCATCTCTTTAATTTCTGATGCAATGCAACTTATAGAAAAATCATTAGATTGTGGAAAAACTTTAAATGCCTGTAATCTCTTGTCTAGATACTACTTCAATACCCTGTTCAAACCATACTTTATGCTCTTCTATTAATTTAGTATCTTATTATTTCTAAGAGATGCTAGGTGTGTAGCTTTGATCTTACCCCACTTTTACACCAGACCTTGCACTGCCTGCATATTACTTAATTCATCTACTTTACTTAGTTCTTTTCTTCACATGATATTTTTTAATCTTGAACTGTCTGGATGTTTTTTAGAATTCAACACTTGGCACCCCAATTGGCCGCCCTCCAGCTTAGATTACCTTCCTTCCTCAGTCCCAAATAACCCTCCTATTGATTGGATAATGTTGAGTTCACTCCACCATGTGTATAGTGAGTTTTCAAATTTTTCACAAAGGTATTGGCATTCAGGAAAAGGCTGTCACTTAACCCATATAAGTCTTTTATGTGTAGAATTTGAGGTATGGTAACAAAAAAATTAGGATTGTCAGTGAGGTTAGTCCAAGTCGAATGTTTTACTTGACATGGAAAGATCTTCTGGAAGTAGGTTCGATATATTCAAATTCTACATCTATTTGCAAGTTAGTGACTGATGCAAACAACTCTACCCAAACGCTACCTGTGTTCTTGTGAGGGACATAATTATTAACAATATTGGTCTTTGATGAAGATGAACTTGTGTGTGTTAGGCATAGAACTGGTGATAACTACTGAAGGTGGCATGTGTAAAGCAGTTGTCTTGAGGGAAGAGAGTTTTACAACCTTCCTGCTTCACCTCTGTCACCCATTAAACTGCCTCAAAAGGATCACGTCCTTTAAGAGTCAGTCACAAGTACCTCTGTGCTCTACACCTTGCATCTCATCAGCCCATGAAGTAGTCAGACTGGGACTAAGTTTAATTTGATATTCCAGGCAAAGGAATAGGCTGATCTCACTAGAGGCTGTGGACCTCAGGCTGGAGAGAGGACTTTGCTCTTTGCAGGAAAGAAAAGATAGTACTTCCCTCTGCCTAAGTTACTTGATTCATTGACTCATCTCTAGATCAGTATTTCAGAAGGTGATAATAATATATTACCTAAAATGTTAAAAATGATTTTTTATTAAAAATAATGAATTATTAGGAAGTTTATTTGGGAGTATAAAAAGAACGCACTTCTAAAGCAGAGATGCTGATGATTCGCCAACTTGAAGAGTATAGGATAGTTGTCCCTGTCAAGTGACTTTTGTAGATAGATTCTTCCAAGCTGTCCACCCTGCACCCCCTTCCCAGTCTGTTTCTAGGGTGTTGTCAAGGAAAGATCTGGGAGCTATTGCTAGGTTTTTGTTTAATAATCCTATTGTAACCTTTATTCTTCTTTCTTCTTTGTTGCCAGCCTGAGCTTTGAGTTGTACTTGAGCATCTCAAAGGACATCCTTCTTAGTGGTTTATTTGTGGTATCAGAGAAATCGGTGCCTTTGGCTGGTTTAGTTTAAGACACTTTTTTAATCCACATCAACAGACTTCACCTGCCTGCAATATAATGTTGATTATTTCTCTGACTCCAGCATACCGAGGTCCTGTTTTCCAGATTAGTTCTGAAACTCCCTTGAGGTTTCATTGTTGCTGCTCTGTTTTTCCTTTAGTAGTGGGTTGGGGTAGAAATCTGCCTCTGAATCTATGCATTTTCTCAGTTTTTCAAGTTTTCTTTTTTCACACGTTCGCTTTTGCTGATGGGAAAACTACAAGAAGGGTGGAGCTTTGCAGGAATTTGAGGACTAAGGTATTCCTAGGACTGCGTATAAATCTCTAGATTGTGTGGGTTGGTGAAGTGTAAGCAGACTAATGAGTAAGTGGAAAGATACCAGTCTGTGAATGTTTTGTGACAATTAGGTCAAATTTTCTGTAATTCTCTGGTGACCTTTAGTTCCACATTTCTAATTTTCCTTGTGAATTTTTGGAAGGCATTTGTAGAAAGAGCCATAGAAAACTTGATACCCTTCAGGATAAATAATTAAAGAAGCAATGTTCTGGTACACATCTGAAGTTTTGTTTTGTTTTGGGTGATACTCATTGATGCTCACAGGTTACTTCTGGCTCTGCATTTAGGACTCATTCCTGGTGGATATTGGGGAACCACATAGTATACCAGGGAATCGTACCCCGTTGACAGTGTACTGTCTCTCCAGCCCCTTTATCTAAATTTTAATCTTAGGTGATGTTTAAGTTCTTTTCCATTGGAGATTTCAGGGCCAATTCTGTTACAGTTTTTTTTTTGGGGGGGGGGGACACCCATTTGATGCTCAGGGTTTACTCCTGGCTATGTGCTCAGAAATTGCCCCTGGCTTAGGGAGATTATATGGGGCACTGGGGGATCGAACCTTGGTCCTTCCTTGGCTAGCGCTTGCAAGGCAGACACCGTACCTCTAGTGCCACCTCACCTGTTACATTTTGCACTGCCCTAATGACATACTTATAGCTGATAGAAATGGAGGCTAGCTCCTGGTTCATTCTGATCACTTGATACCATTCTTCCCTTGGATTTACTTGCTGACTTGGAAGGTGACTGGGCCTCATGTAACCTTGAGCTAGCTACATCTGGCAGAAGTGAGTGCAGTAAAAGATAAAAGATCCAAGGTTCTTACTAGCTCCTCCAGTGGCTTCCTGGCTTAAACGTCATCTGATATGTGTAAATAGGACTGAAAAGATGCCAGTGGATTTTATGTAGGTGGCATTAATAGTATCCGGGTCAGAGTCTCAATTAAGACAGCAGCAGGAGCCAAGCTGACTGGCATTTTCTGCTCTCTTGTGTGGTTACTCACTGATTTAGGTTGGAAATTAGACCATGGAACTGACACCTGCTGTGTGTGCCAATCATAGTGATTCTTTACTGTTACGACAAGTTGGCTTTGCTTTCAGCTTGGCCCTTGCTGGTATCATCTCCTCCACTAATCCCAGCACCTGCAGTGGCAAGATGCCTCCTACTAATGCTTTCACATGTACAGACTTAAGACCCCAAATTCTGGGTCTTGTTCAAGATAATGAATTAGGCCCCCTGGGATGATCCTGAGGGCTGAGTAGGGATATACCACAAATAGATCCCAATACATTCTTCCCTTTCCCTCCTTCCTCTCCCACAGTGGCCAGTGCTGTTATTCTAGACCCTTCTACTCCCAGAACAGAGAATTCCTAGGTGGCACCCTTTTTTTTTAGAAGAAGGGAAGCTAGAACAGATATTTTATTTTTTAAATAATATTTTTATTTAAACACTGATTACAAACATGATTGTAGTTGAGTTTTAGTCATAAAACGAACACCTCCCTTCACCAGTGCAACCTTCCCACCACCAGTGCCACCTTCCCACCACCAGTGCCCCTCATCTTCCTCCTTACCACCCTCTCCCTGCTTGTATTTGAGACAGGCATTCTACTTCTCTCACTCATTAACATTGTCATGATAGTGTAGTCATCTCTCTAACTAAACTCACCACTCTATGTGGTGAACTTCACACCAAGAGCCAGTCCTTCCAGCTCTCATCTTTGTTGTCTTCCTTCCCTTCCCCTCCCCTCCCCTCTCTTCCCCTCCCCTCCCCTCTCCTCTCCTCTGCTCTGCTCTTTTTCTTTCCTTTCCTCTTCTCTTTTTAAAAGATTTTTATTTTTGGGCCACATCCAATGATGTTCTCAATGGTTACTCCTAACTCTACATTTAGGGATTACTCCTTGCATGGGAACATATGGGATGCCAGGGATCAAACTTAGGTTAGCTGAGTGCTGTACTATCTTTTTCTCTAGACTGGTGGCTTTCAGCCTTTCTGCACCTGTGGACCAGCTGCAGTGCTCTTACTGGTGGTTGAAACTGCCTTCCAGTACCTGACCAATACTGTTTACTCCCTGCACAATGATGTCGAAGTTACTCCATAGCCATTATGGCATAGCCCTTCATCAAATGTTGTCTTAACACCACACCTTCCCTTTCATTTAATCTAATCATTTGTTTATGGTGGCTCTGTGATGCTTTAAAATTTGACCTGGTGATTTTTTGTATCCTGGTCATCAATTCCTTTGAGGTTCAGAAACTTTTGTTTAATGTAATCTCAGTTAATCAGTGTTTTCCTCCTTGAAGATGCCTTTAGCTTCAGTGACATAGTAGCTGGGTCTCTTTTCCACTGACTTAAATGAGGCAGGGTTTTGGTGATATTACTAAAAAGATCACCATTATCTGGAGTAAAGGAAGAAAGTATGCCTTTAAGGGTGTTGCCTGAGGGCTTTTGGGAGGTTTCTTCAACTGGGCAGTACTGCTGAGCTGTTCCCCCTATTCCCAGGGCTGGGTTCCAGCATCCTGTGCAACCAGAAAGATGGACAGGTGGGTGACAAAGATTTGTAGTGATACCTAACATCCTGGTGAAGAAGATGCCTATGTGAAGGAACTGAAGCTCTTATCTCTGGGGCAGTAGCTATTCGAGGTTGAGGGAATGCAGATGATGAGAAAGTTGTTCAGTCTCCCCCCCCCCCCCCATTTTGTTTTTGGGCCATACTCAGTAGTACTTAGGGGTTATTCCTGGAGGGGCTCAGGGGACCATATACAGTGCTAGGTTGGCTGTATGCAAGGCAAGGGCCCTACCCACTGCACTCCTGCTGGAAGTAAATCTCTTGTCAGTTTCATATTTATAGAGAAGTTGCAAAAATGCTACTCTTCTGAATCTGACTGTTTCTCAGGCTCTGTTTTTGATGGCTTTGACAGAAAGTTTTGAGGTACTTCGTGGCTTGGCACTTGATAGAATTGGGGTGCCATTTCTGAGGGCAGATTTAGATAGGAGTTCTGGGTCCAGGGTTGAAGGCCACATGACCTAAGTCATCCTTTTATGTCTCTGGTTAGTAGGACTTGCTGCTGCTTTGTGTGGCTTTGACTATGAGGATAAGAAGGCGTGTGCTGGGTTTCCCCAGGGGAAAAAGGTGCCCTCTCTTCTCCCTGTTGAGGGTGTCAACTGTGAGTCTCCAGAATAGGAGTCAGTTTCCCTGAACTGAACAGTAGGACCCCTGGTTGATAAAGAAGCCCCTCAACAAAACTGACCTTTTTTTGAGAGAGACACATTCACCTGGCCCAGGATACTGCCCACAATAGGTTGGCAATGGGCAAGTTCCAGGGGTGGGAGTGGCACAGCCTTGTGTTAATGTCACTCAGTTCTCCTGCTCCAAACCCAGGAGCATTCCCAGGAAGGCAAAAGGGATGTGATTTACCATATTTTTTACTCTCTAAGACAAACCTGACCATAAGACACACATATAGTGTTTAGATGCTCTCCTACCCTGCACTCATGCTTTAGCTCCAGGCATCATGGACTCCATTAGACACACTTTTGGGGGGTGTGGGGAATATATCTTATGGTACGAAAAACATGGTAACTTCCAAAAGCTCCCATTTGTTGTAGTTCATTGCCTTTCTGAACTGGCATTGCTATTTAGAGACTTTGAGTTTTAACAATCAAACCGAAATATGGTTTGGTTAGCCATCTGTAATTGTAGACTGGAATAATATCTTGCATTTCCTGCTGGATTTTGTGTGATTCTTCAGGGCAGGAATTCTTCCCTGAGCTTGGGTCCCAACTCTTGTCATTTTTGTGTACACAGGCTCTCAGCTCAGGAAAACTGAAATAGATGTGAGGTGTGAGATCCCACGCTGGTGGAGCCTGAGCCAGGCAGTCATTAGCTAGTTCAGGAATTCACTTTATTTTTGTAGCAGAGGCCAAGAGGGACTGGTTGCCCCATGCATGTGATGGGAGCAGGTCAGTGGGCAGGACAAAGTAGAGCACTGAAAGGCCCTTGTTTCTTTCTTCTGCACAGGTGGATCTGAAGAGCAAGATGGGGTGCCAGACGCTGTTCAACATTGGGCAGCAGATGCTGCGGCGGAAAGTGGTGGACTGCAGCCGGGAAGAGAGCCAGTTGTCGCGCTGCCTCAACACTTTTGACTTAGTGGCCCTGGGCGTGGGCAGCACGTTGGGTGCCGGTGTCTATGTGCTGGCTGGTGCTGTGGCCCGTGTAGATGCAGGCCCAGCCATTGTCATCTCCTTTCTGATTGCAGCACTGGCCTCCGTGCTGGCAGGCCTTTGCTATGGCGAGTTTGGTGCTCGGGTGCCCAAGACGGGCTCAGCATATCTCTACAGCTATGTCACTGTTGGTGAGCTGTGGGCATTTATCACTGGTTGGAACTTGATTCTCTCCTACATCATAGGTGAGTATAGAGGCTGCACCTTCTGTGTTCTCTCAGTTCTTCCTCTGCCCATTGTGCCTCTTCAGAGGAGATGGTCTGGGAGGCTCTGTGCCCTCTTCTCTGACCTTGTTTACAGTGATGAGTTTATCAGATATTAGATGGGGACAACCCTTATGAACAAGGAAATCATGCCTTTGAGTTTATCTTTGCAAGGAGAGATTTGCAAACAAACTAGGATGTTTCTAATCAATTACTACTACTAAAGCCAGTAGATCACTGATATAGAAATAATTGGGAATTCAGAAAAGCACCTGCATGGCAATATGTAGTCTGATAATCCGGAGAAATTAATTTTCTTATTCAACAAATACTTATTGACCACTTCTATGCTAGGCATTCTACTAGAGACCAGGAACAAGACCATCCCTTTTAATGAGTTTACTTGTAGGGATGTGTAAATGCGAATATTTTGGTTGATTTTAATATGTATTTATTTTTGCTAATGATGCAGAGCAGTTTAAGAGACATTTATTGCTGGGAAATGCACTCCAGGCTTAAAGCATGTGAAAAACCTACTTTCCATCTCTTGCTCCCTCTGCCCCTGTCCCATATGTTGTATTTTTAAAATAGATGGTAAAATGTTTCTCACTATTTTGCCATAGTGAGATTGTAACAATTGCATACTTTTTATAAGCCTATGTGCATAGCATAATTTACTAAATGTCCTTGTGCAGTATTTATATTTACACTGTTTCTAGTTCTTTTGTTGCTATAGTGACTTCATGTCTGATCAATATTTCCTTTATGAAGCAGAGTCTAGTCAGTGTGCCTGCATTTTCATTTCATCTTTTTAGAAATGATTAGCATAATTTTCTGATGTATAGAATGCCATTTTGATAGTGAAATAGTATGAAATGCTTATCACAGTATTTTTATCCACATTCTAGCCTATCAAGTAGATACATTTAGAAGGGAAAATAAACTCCTCTGTGACTAGTGCTTGAGTTTGTTCTCCTGACAGTCTTTCTGTTCTTTGTTTATGAGTACCACACACCAAACAACCAGTCTTTCAATCAGTCATTCACCTACCCTAACCAATCACTGAATCAACCATCCAACAATTCAGTTAACCATCTTGCCCACCCAACCACCCAATCATTCTCCCACCCAACTTAGCCTCTTCTTCCAGCCAGCTACCCAATACTCAACCAATCAGTACCAAAAATAATCTTTTCATTTGAGTAGGTGAAAAACTTTGTTTCTCTTCGTGTTAGGTATATTTTTAATCCAACTTAAGTTGAGTACATTAGCTTAAAAGAAACACCTAAACAGAATAACTAAAGATGTGACTAGCCAGGTCACAGACGTACATAGAACAATGTAAAACACCACCACATATTCTGTTGCTCTTTTAAGAAACTTCCTGCAACAAGCAGGAGATCATGGTAGTTGAGCTGTGTGAGTCACATTCAGTCCAAGGGCACCATCTTGGAACCTGATACTTGGTGCTGTGTGCATTTTTCAGTGCTCAGGGCTCTGGCCCCTTGCCCCAGTGGAACCATCACTGTACATTTCAGGATCAGAATACAAGGTTTCTCCCAGCTCTGTAAGTGACACTTCCCCTTTGTTTTCAGTGTCTGTTCACACAAGCTAGAATCTGGGGGTGACAGCCCAAGAAGGAACAGAATTATTTTAATTGCCCATTATAGTACCCAAGGACCTACATGAGCATAAACCAAAACTGAACACAAAATGCCCACTATTTCTAGATCAACAAATATGAGATTCTCTCCCAGAGTACTGTGCTATGTGCTTTTGTGTGCTGCATTTGTACACGCGTGCAGATGCATATGTGTGAGCTGAGTGGGTTCTTAGAGTCCCATCAGCATTTGGGGTGATCACTTTCTTTCCCTGGGTTGTGGCCTTGATGGATGGATGGCCTAGTAGGTTCATTGCTCAGGATGACAAAACATACTTTGATATTGTACTGTTGAAGAAAGAATTAGTGTCTCTGAAGATCACACAGGCAAAATTCTATGGATGGTCAGGATGGCAGTCACTAGTCAATAGAAAAGAGAGGAAGATATTCTGAGAACCAAAGGACTCAGCTAGGAAAGCAGTGACTTTATTACAATTAAAAGCGAGAGCAAATAAGCTGTTTTGTTGACATGTGTATGAGACAGGGAGGGAGCGAGGGGAAAGTAAGGACTTTATCTGTAGTGAGGCCCCCTGTCATCCATGTATCTGAGTCAGCTCCAGGTGCTGCTTTCTGCTCAGGGATGAACAGGAGACAATTTTGAGTCGAGGGCAGATCTGTCCCTGTATGTCTTCTTGATTCCTGTTGCTGGGAGAACAGTGTTACTGGCTAGGAAGGTGCTGTCAACACTGAACCCAGGTGGGTTTGGAAAAGGAGCTTCCTGAGCAGTGCAGCTCCATCTGCTGATTGGCACCAGTAGGTGAATTGAGGGAGTCCTCCTAATAACTGACCTACTGCCCACTAGTGTTTCTCTTTGGAATGAAATAAAATAAACCAAATGGATTAAATACCATCAGAGTTCCCTTAGCTGGTCAGGGAAGCACTGTTTTGTAGCATTTAATTATTTGGTCTACAGCACTTTAGAGAGGCACTGAATTCATTACACCTTGGTTTGCGACAGAAAATGCCTTTCACTCTAAGCCCTGGAAGCCTACATCTACTCCCACTTCCCAGTTGACCCTGGCCTCTGAGGTCAGATATCCTGGAGTTTCAGTGCACCATATGCAATCCTCATGTGGATGCTGTAAACATTGAACTAGAGGGCCAATACTATATTGTCTTCTTTTCATTTCCTTTGGTGCATATGTTTTGTGACAGGTACTTCAAGCGTGGCGAGATCCTGGAGCGCCACATTCGATGAGCTGATAGGCAAGCCTATTGGAGAATTTTCTCGAAGACACATGACACTGAATGCCCCTGGAGTGCTGGCTGAAACCCCAGACATATTTGCTGTGATTATAATTCTTATCTTAACAGGTAAAGTCACACATGGAAAAAAATATCAGGTTAGAGGGCAAAGTACAATATATGTGATGGGCTTCCATTAAGGTGATTTCTTCCTCTTTTTTTCTTTCTCATCCCCCCCTTCACCTAGTTTTTTTTTTTTTTTTATAATGAATATATTCATCCTTTGTATCTGATTGGATTTTACAGATTTATGAGGGGCTGGAAACTTTAATAGTTGTTGAGTCATATACCATTTAATTAAATGAGACACTTAGATTTTTGAGGTGAGGGTTTGATAAAATTTCAGTCTTCCTGTTCATTAGAAATTTAAGGGCCCGGAGAGATAGCACAGCGGCGTTTGCCTTGCAAGCAGCCGATCCAGGACCAAAGGTGGTTGGTTCGAATCCGTGCCTGCCAGGAGCTATTTCTGAGTAGATAGCCAGGAGTAACCCCTGAGCACCGCCGGGTGTGGCCCAAAAACCAAAAAAAAAAAGAAATTTAATTTCTTTGGGATCCAGTTCTCAGTGGATGGTATTTAGGAAAAAAAAAAAGGTTATGGTTCATGAGCCAGGAAGATGTGGAGTAAGTAAGTAATAAGGCCTAACTAGACCCCAACCTGCACTTGAATATCACAGCCATCTAGGAGGGCTACAGATTAAGTAGACGAACACCAAGATATCAAACATCAAAAAGCCTTCAAGACATCAACTATGTTTCAGAGGAAGATTATAGTTATGGAATTTGAGAAGTTCAGTGGCTTCTTTGTGACCTGGGGTTTTTGTTTGTTTGTTTGTTTCAGTCACAAGGATAGGGGCTTTGTTTTATGTGACATTTTCAGGGTTACAAACATTAAGTTGAATGCAAATATTTCTCCTTTGATGATAGAGCATTGTGGGTGAGCTTTCAAATGGAGAGGCCTTGTTTTATGCATCACGTAATTGCAGTTAATATGTAGAGGTTACTGTGAGCAGTATTTATGGTCAGTTGGCAGGAACAAGTATCAGAAAGTAAGTTTCAACTGTTGAGTTTGTCGTAAACATGAGAGGAAAGAATGCCAGTGGGAAGGCACATTGAAGCATGAGGTGTTGCTCCCTGTAATTAATTGCTCAGTTCTTTCCAGACGACTATATTTCAGAGCTCAAGCTATTTTGGAGAGCATTGGGATTTTAGGAGTGGGATACCTAACTTTCAAGGGCTATTCCTTGTGCTGTGCCTGGACTGTTTGGTCCAGAAATTGGACCTAACCTGCAGCACACAAAACATCTGCATTTGTAAGCATCTTTGATTTAATGGTTTATAAAACATGTGCATGACTGGTAGTAGAGTAGTACTCTTAAATCTTACGTAGTGGGCAGCATCTCCTTTCACCATGAAAGTCCCCAAATGGTATTTACCCAAATGGCATAAGCCACAGAGATAAGTGTTGCCTTGTGTTTCTATGAATTTTTTTATTGCTTACTCTTGTTTCTGTTTTAAATGCAAGAACTAAGCTAAGTCAGACCTTGTTTAATGTGTCCAAGAAAGGTGTATTGTCAATCTCTAGTGATTTTGACGATCAGTAAGTTTTGCATGGGGCATCTTCTAACCATGCTCAGCAAGGAAATGTTTAAAAAGCAAAGCAAAAGTGGAAAGAGAAGTAGAGACTCCCATCTGGAATTCCTGTATTTATTCACTCCAGGGAATTCTTTTGACCCCTTCCGGTAAACTCACAGCCAACACCATCCCTCGTTGTATGAGTTTCCTTTAGGTCCCTCTTTGTGGCTCCAGTTGTGAATCTCTAGTGGATTCAAGAACTGGAACATGTATGTATTCAAATCAGAGGGGAGATTGTCATGTCCAGCATACAGCAATTTACTGAAAGACAAGCACTCTATTTATAAGAACTCAACAAAGCAGAATACTTACAGGACACCTGTTCCTTTGTTTAATGTCCCCCCACTCCTTAGGATCGCAAGTCAAGGCATGCAAGGCCACTTTTCTCCCATAATATTCTTCCCCTAGAGATTATGCCGGGCACCCTCCCTTTTCCAGCCCCTTCATTCCATCTATTTTGTTTTTACCAGAGGCATTCCTTCTGAACGGCAAGTGCTTTCACATGCCTCAATTCAAGACTTCATGGACAAGGTCATTCAGACAATGAGAGGGGCCATTGTCAACAGAGCATAATTGTTATGGCTGATGTTTCTATTATTCTGTGTGAATCTAAATAACATTCCAACCTAAAAATTCCCATTTTACTGAGAGAAAAAAAGCACATTTATGGAGAAAGTAAATTTTATTTCTCTCTTTCTTGGAGGGAATAATAAATTCTGCCTTAAAGCCCAGTTTGTGCTTTAGTGAAGCTTGGGGTACAAGTGGCTCTCTTCCCCCTAGAGCAGGGGTCTTCAAACTTTTTAAAGTGGGGGCCGGATTATGGTCCCTTAGAGAGATGGAGGGCCGGACTATATGAGCTACTAATTCCTACTCACACTGCACATATCTTATATAAATAAAATGAAAGCCATTTATAAATAAACAGATCACGCACCAGTATTTCAATGGGAACTGTGGGCCTGCTTTTGGCTAATGAGATGGTCAATGTCCGGTTCCATATTTGTCACTGCCAGCTGTAACAAGTGATGCAAGTGGGCATCAGTTAATCTTGATCTGGTTGGAGATTTCAGATGTTTCATTCTTGAAAAAGTCTGTTCACAGTCATAAGTGCTACCAAAGATGGTTACCATTTTGAGTGCATGGTTCCTGATATTTGGATATACATTGAGTGTATATGCTGGCAGGTATCTTGGCAACCAAACAGCGCTCACTGCTGGCGGGCTGGATCAGACTCCTCTGTGGGCCGCATGTGGCCCGCGGGCCGTAATTTGAAGACCCCTGCCCTAGAGGGAGGTAGCTTCTGAATCCTTGTGCCTGTTGTCCTCACCAGTGGCCCCAAGATCATGTCCTCAGTTTGGGTAGCTTTGAGTTCAAGGCCCTGTGGACAAGACTTATTTCTGTCCTCGCCCCTGAAAGGAGAATGAGTCCAGCCCCCTTTCAGAAACGTCCTAAAGATTTTGCTACTTGGGTTAATGTGACATTCCCTCCCACCCCCACTCCCTTGCCTTGTATGAGTTTAACTCAGATGGATTTTCTCTTTTTATACCTTTTTAGGTCTTCTAACTTTTGGTGTGAAGGAATCAGCCATGGTCAGTAAGATCTTTACTTGCGTGAATGTCTTGGTCTTGGGCTTCATCATGGTGTCAGGGTTTGTGAAAGGCACCCTTAAGAACTGGCAGTTCTCAGAAGAAGATTTCCTGAATGGCTCCAGTCGGTTCTGCTCTAACAAGTGAGTAGCTTCACTCTCTTTGTAGCAGCCATCCTTTAGTCAGACCTGGCACTTCGTTCATGTCTACTGAAGATGTGCCTTGGCTAAAACAGTGATCCTAGGAGAGGATTGGAGTCCAGGACTTAGGTACTCATTTTGTATGTGCTGACACCACTTCAATCCCTAGCAGTATACAGTTCCCCAGGAGCACAGGGCCTGATCAGATGCATCCTGGGGCTCTTGTGTTTCTATTCATTTGGGTCACTGGGTGAAGCTAGGAGGGGTCATCAGGTTTCCCCGCATTCCTCTTGGGAGGCCACATAATCAAAGAAGATAATCTGAACCATGAAAGGAAAATTATTTTACCCTGAAGTATGTAAGAATGTTTTTGTTATGTTATTGCCCTTAACCAGTCAGAATTTCATATCACAAAGGAAAGTATTCTAGTATTCTGGAAAAGTCTCCTCATTCTGAATCTAAAATTGTATATAATTTAGGGTTACTAATTAGATTCACTAAATTCAGCCCTTTTTTTTTTCATTTTTTTAAAATTTCATAACCAAACTCAAAATTCTGTATTTGGAGGCACTTTTTTTCTTCTATACTATGGTGATCACTTTATTTTAAAGTGTGAAATTTCTATTGGATAACTTAGAAGAACCATGTGAAACTTTCGGCAGACTTTAATAGAAGGATTGTAGAACTACTACTAGTATCAACATAGCTTGATGGTGCTAATGTTTACTTTTTCTCAGGCAGACTTTGGCTATTTTCTTGGGCAGACTTGGCAACCACAGATTTGGGCTGTTTCAGCCATGAAAAGTAGACATCCTGTCACCCTATGTCTCTAGCTTGGAAAAGCACCTTGACTGAATAGCAGGTGCCCACAGCCTGCCAACCTGTACTTCACCACAAACTTTCAAGGTCAGGCTTAGATTATCTAGGAAGTAAAGACCAAACAATTCTTTGGTACCCTTTACCAGCATTTCAGATGAATTAAATTTAAAACTGGGGTGCTGAGTTTTTTATCTTGAAGGTCACACTCATCTTTCCTCAGGGATCACTCCTGACCATGCTCAAAAAATTGTGTCTGGTGCTGGGAATCAAACCTGGGTCAGTCATTTGCAAGGCAAGCCCTATACTACCATTCCGACCCCAAAGCATCCTGGATTTTTAACTGGCTAAAGGTTTGATGGTGCTGATAAAGAGAGCACTCCAGTGTAGTGACTTTTGATTGCTGTCACTGGTCCTGGGATGAGAGGGACCTAGTTGTCCACTTGGTTGTTCCTGCATCCACTAGGTCACACAGTGCAGGCTGTGTGCGTGGAGCTGGTTCCACTTTCCCAGGAAGGAAAAGAACAGGATGGAGGATGTAAGAGCATGTACTCTCTCTGCCTGGATTCTCCCAGCCATAATCCTGGAGGAGCCACAGATGCCTCTGAGAGAGGCTGAGAAGTGAGAGTTCTACATCCGGGATTACCAGATGGTCACGTGCCAGTTTAGGAGCTTCTGGTCTGATCACATGCAGATGTGTCACCACTAGGAGGCAAAGATAAAACTTGTGACCAAAAAGCCTACAGCCTCTCAATCCCATGCAGTTAACAACTCAAACAAAATGGTCATTTCCTTTAGGGGACAAAACTCTTATTTCAGCACAGTATTGGTACACCGTCCTGTCACAAGCCTTTACCAGTTCTATT
This sequence comes from Suncus etruscus, assembly GCF_024139225.1. NCBI lineage: Eukaryota > Metazoa > Chordata > Mammalia > Eulipotyphla > Soricidae > Suncus > Suncus etruscus. The sequence continues at coordinate 44,660,083 of NC_064855.1, read as the reverse complement.
TCTTCTACATTTCTTGGTGTCTGGAGTCAAGCCAATTCAAAGTGTGCTTTGAAGTCCCCTTGAAACCTCGGGGCCTGTTTTACTGGTTTCTTTTTATAGAGCAGGCTTCATGCTAGAGGGCATTTCTTGTTTCCTGGCTGCTGGCAGAGATCTGATTTTATTATTTTAATAAAGAGATTTTCCACCTGAGGATATTTTGCTTTTCTGGGTGCTCAGGCATCATGGCCTAGTGATGAAGAACAAGACTGGTCACCCAGAGGAGTGGCATTTGTGGCTTGGCTCCCAGATTTTCAGTGAGACCCTTTTGCTTACAGTTGCCTCTACCTTAGGGGCATTACCTCTCCAATTAGCAGATCTATTTTAGAATCACATGACTGGGCTTACCTTCCTTTTTGATTTTATGAAACCCTGAACTGCTTTTTTTTCTCCCTACCCTTCTTCTATCCATAAACATGTGTTTCTGAAAGTCCTACATGAAATTGCTGTCCCTCTGAGATAGTGGCATTTCCTCCCACCCCATCCACATGTGGACTCAGGCTGGGTGGATTCTGAGGTGTTTCTGTGGCCACAGAGCGGTGGTGTATGGCTGCCCATTTTTGTGGCTGGCCAACAAGTCTCACAAGTCTCTCCTGGCATGCCTAGCTTTCCTACACAGTGTCCCATAAACTGGCCATTCTCAGAATCAGAGGGAAGCATCTGTTTTATACAGCATCCTCCTAAGAACATGGTGTCAGCTGGTGCCAGTTGGGCAGGGTGGATATCTCAGATAGTGTTGGCTTCTACAAGTTAAAGCTAAATTCTCTTCAGGCATCACAGCAGGCAGGCAGTGTAACTGGTGGCTCTTCTCACCTGGCACTCTGTGAGACAAGTCTCTAGCAGCTGTGGCCAGGACCCATACTTCTTAAGCCACCTGAGTTCCCAGGTGATGACTCTCAGCCTCCTCAATGCATTAGAAGGATTTCTTGGGAGACATGCACTATGTCTACTCCTTGGAGCTCTAGCATCCAAGAAATAAAAGTGTATTCTCCGCGGCCTAGTGCCTCCTCCAGAGTGTTGCTATCCCTTCTATGTTGCATCTGTAGGAGACAACAAATGTTCTCTTTGTGGGTGGCAGGTAAAGAAGTTACAAGACTGTGGGGAAAGCTGAGCCTGAGAAATGCTGTCTCTGCTGCTCCTTCATTTCTGTTCTTACACTGTCGAACTGGAGCTGAATGTATGCAGTTCTAGGGAGTATTACAGGCTGTAGGGAGTGGACCAGGACAAATGCCAGCTCTTCTTGTCAGGGCCATACTCACTAGGTGCTTCAGCCTGCTCACAACCCCGTCTGTATGCATAACTTTATAGGGGACATGCCCAATCTGACCAGAGACAGTAGAGCTCATAGAAGTATCTGTAGTGCCCAGGGAGATGATAAATGGCATAGAGAATTTGCACTGTCCCAGTTTGATCCCTGAAATGACAAAGTTACCAAGTACCAAGCCCCCCCCCCCCCCCAAGTACCACCAGCATATACCTGGAGGTTCAGAACATTATAGGGCTGGTCTGTATCCCTGGGCCTACAATTGAACCCCTGGTCTGGTTGACCAATAATTTTAGGGGGATGACACAACCAATCCCCCAGCACTAGTAAAGGTATTCCAAGCCCACTAGGAGTGATATCTTTGAGCAGAACCAAGAGTAAGTCCTGACACCACTGGTGTGACTTAAAACCAAGCAAAACCATAAATAAATAAATAAATAAAATAACAAAACGAAATATACAAAAATATCAACAACAAAGAATTTATGTTTCAACCTCATATCTTTGGCATTGTTTGAGACTTGAGTTTCTGGTGATCACTGTTAGAATTTAGGGGAAGGGACCATTGTAGTGACAGCTTTCTGGGGATCCTGGGGCAGAAGCCACATTACCTGGGTTTCCCACTCTTTTCTTGGACATTTTATCCTCCTCCCCCCACTTAGCCCCTGCGTTGTCTATGTTTAGAGACTGCTTCTAGGGATCTACTGGTTCTGGACCACAAAAATGGCAGGTGTCAGATGTGACTACGGTCCTGAAGCCAGGACCTAGTGGGATGAGTATGTTTGCAATGGCATCTTGTTAGAGCTGTGATATTTAACTGTTTTTTTTTGTTGTTGTTGTTTTTATGTTTTTGTCTAGTGACACTCAAGTTGGGGATCCTGGTGCTGGAGGATTCATGCCCTTTGGCTTCTCTGGTGTCCTGTCAGGGGCAGCAACCTGCTTCTATGCCTTTGTGGGCTTTGACTGCATCGCCACCACAGGTGCGGCCATATATGTGCCCTTCACTCTCCCAAATAGATGGGGCATCTTCACCATAAGCCATGCATTTCCTTCCTCTGGCATATGCCAGTTGTCACTCTTCCATGCTTGGCTGATGTGTCATTTGTAGCTTTCTGCCAGTCTTTTCCTCCTTTTATCACTTCCGAACTGGCAGTTTATGACAGGAAACTGCCATGCTCTGACTAATGTGTCTGCTGCCAAAGGGAATGCTACTGAAAACTCAAGCTCATGTCTGAGGGTCACCCCAGAAGACATGCAGAAGACAAGAAAGAATAAATACTGTCAGAAGGCTGACAGGGGGCAGTCACTCACCACAGAGCTTCCATGATTTTCTCTGCCAGAGTAAATGTGTTATTTCCCCTGGCTGAAGCATTATGGTGGGTTAGAGAGTTTTGTTCCTGGGTGCGCGCATCCTGTGGTTGGTCCTTCAGGGCCATGTTGCAGCCTGGAAGTCCTGGTCTGCCTGCAGGACCCTGGTCTGTGAGGCTGCTATGGATGCCCTATGGATGCCTGTGGTCTTTCCATGACTTCTTGCTGTTTGCAGGTGAGGAAGTCAAGAACCCTCAGAAGGCAATCCCTGTGGGGATCGTGGCATCCCTCTTGATCTGCTTCGTAGCTTACTTTGGGGTGTCAGCCGCCCTCACGCTCATGACGCCATACTTCTGCCTGGACAAGGACAGTCCACTACCTGATGCCTTCAAACATGTGGGCTGGGATGGAGCCAAGTATGCAGTGGCTGTGGGCTCCCTCTGCGCCCTTTCTACCAGGTGAGAAGTCTAAGGCTATTGAAGGGAGATGTGGGTCAGGGCCACAGAAAGCTGAGTGTGGTTACTGGGACCTTATTAAAACACTTGGACTACAACAAGCCCTGATGGGTGGTTTCCTTTGCTGTTGCTCTCAGTTATGTCAAGAGACGATTTGGGTGGATTTTCTGTCCCTGGTGTTGGTCAGAGGGCTATGCCTCTCTGAAGACTGTTTTGAGTTTGACAATAAGGCTGAAGGCTACCTTGAAAGACGAGTGGTAATATCATGTCTTTTATTATTTCCTTTAGCCTGTATAAACAGGAAATATTTGCTAACTATTGACTTATCCCAAAGAAATCCTCAAGGGCAAAGAATGCATTTTATTTCTTGTTTTCAGCTAGAAGTGATTATAAGAATAAAAGGAGAATTCCCTTTTCCTCAAACTGAAGACTAGAATTCCATGCTAGTTTATGAATCACATCACCAATATTCTCACTGCATATATACAGTAAACTATTCTTGGAGCTAGCTGGTCTGTACAGTTCTGAAATCTTTAGTCTTAGGCTTCACACAGTTTGGAGGAGGTGGAAGGATCCGGTGAAAATTGGAGGTTCCCTGTCCAAAAGTATGAGTTACAGCTATGATCTGGTTTTGTAATTAATTTCCTTTGCTTCCCATTCTAGTCTTTTAGGCTCCATGTTTCCCATGCCTCGTGTCATTTATGCCATGGCTGAAGATGGGCTGCTTTTTAAGTTTTTGGCTAAAATCAACAATAGAACCAAGACTCCAGTAATTGCCACAATAACTTCTGGGATCATTGCCGGTAAGAAATAGAAGAAATGCTGTTATTTTAATGACTGAGCTAATATTTCCTGAAGAATAGAACTTGACCTGTGCCAATCTCTTAAGTACTGTTGTATGTGGTCTCCTTCAAACTTTTTTTTATACTGGGACCTGGTTTATTGCAAATGAAAGACAGTTTTCCTAGGGACCACAGAAGGCACTCTGAGAACTCTCTTTTTATCTCATTGAAGAGGACATATAATATACATCAGTCCTTCAGAGTCCTTTGTCCCCATCACACTCTATTTTTTGTTTTTTGTTTTTGTGTTTTGTTTTTGGGCCATGCCCAATGGTACTCAGGGTTCTGCTCTCAAGAATCACTTCTGGTGGTACTTAGGGAATCACATGGTATTCCCTAAGTTGGGGATTGAATCCTAATTGTCTGTGAAAGGTAAGCACCCTACCCCTATACTATTGCTCCAGCCCTTTTTTTCCCCTTTTCTAAATATTTGCCTGAGTAGACTTAGATTAGGTGACATTCTTGACATCCTCGTGTATGACACCAGCCAAGAGAGGCAAATTTTGTCATGACTGGAAATTCTTTGTCCATGTAGCCTCGTACTTGGCTTATCTAGTAACCAAGAACCCATCTGATCAGTATTCCATAGACTGCACTTTTCTAGGAGCTGTCAAACGGGTTTCTGAGGAAGCCCGAGTTGATGAATGCAGAACAGTGGAGGGTTATCACTGGTTGTAAAATGATTTTAAATCTGTACTTAAATGTTTCCTCCACAAGAAGCCAATTTTGACCAATGAGACCAGTGGATAGAAGATTACTTTGAGCTGTGTGGTTTTCAGAACCCACCAGTTAAAGAGAAAGGGACCCACAATGTCTGAAAACATGCACACGCACCTGTCATTTGTTTTCTACATTTCCTTCTTAGGTGATTTTATAACCTCAGGTGGTAGCAACTATTTTTCCAGAAAACAGATGTGCAGTGGAGGCTCAGAGAGCATATAGAAAGGGGCAAACAAGCAAGCTACAAGCAGACTCTCAGTACAGCTGGTTCCTTCCAGGGTGTCCACAGAGCAGTGGGTCTTTGTGGTTAATAGGGTCACTTGATTCCAGCCATTGTTTTGTACCACAGGGACCTGTCAAGTTGCCATTGGTAAGATACTTGACCATGTAAATGGATCAATTATTGTCAGTAGTAGTTATGCCCTTAGCAAACAGTACCTGTTTTATAAATGAACATTTTGTATGGATTGGCTGCACGATTCTGTCTTTTCAAGAGTGACTGCAAGTCATCAGTTTATGGAATGCTGTATGTCAAAACGTAATTATGTTTTAGATGTTAAGGAATTGAAATAGTTTTTTTCCATTAGTATTTACATGTCATTTGATCGTATTTCCTATGTTGATTAAGGAGATTAAGCTATGATCTTTAAAGTGTCCATAAAATACCTGCATTCAATAAATCAGGGATTTACCCTTCCTTATCTTTTCATTTGATGGGAATGGTCAATCAGTCTTTGGCTTTCTGAGATCACTTTACAGGCAGAGAATTTGTCTCAAGTTCCTCTGTGAGTGGTACTATAGCATCTGTGGCCTGCACACTTGGACACTGTTCTAATTCTACAGAAGGTCCTTGTTCTTTAGTCCTTTATTTTTTTCTCAATTTAAATTTATTTTGGGTGCAGAGAACTATAGGTTCTTGGGGTCATTGTGGAATGTGTAATGGTTTTGTATTTATATATTTTGTGTGGATCATATGGGACTTAAATATATTCCAAAGTAGGTTTACCAAGTTAATTTTCTAATGGGAAAGTTGACATATAAACACTCACATTAAAAAGACACACATATACTCAGTCAAATTACAAAGGATTTTCCAATTAGATACTATGCTTAATTTTATTTTCTAGAAATGAGGTCTTGGGAGCTAGAGTATAGTACAGTGTGTAGTACTTGCCTTGCATGCAGCCAACTGGGTTCAATCCTCAGCATGGCAGTTGTTCCCTCTGCCCTACCCAGAGTGTTCTCTGAGCACAGAGCCAGTAGTAAACCCTGAGCACTGCCAGGTGTGACCCAAAAACAGAAGAAGGAGTAAAGGGTCAAGTAAAAATCAGCATCTTTTGAGTTCTTGAATGACTTGAGTCAGTGGTGAGGGGGTGACTCTACTTTGGGGTGTTGAGTGATACTCATGGATCTGGTTTTTGTTTTCTCCCAGCGGTGATGGCTTTCCTCTTTGACCTGAAAGACTTAGTCGACCTCATGTCCATTGGCACTCTCCTGGCTTATTCTTTAGTGGCTGCCTGTGTGTTGGTCTTACGGTATGTACAACTTCTCAGGGTTCATTCACAAGTACAAATGCCCCTTGCTGACCTTTTTCATTTTAAGTTAGCAGTTTCCATGATGTGTGATTTTTCAGGTTGGTGAAACTGCCACAGGGCAGATCTTGTGATCAACCGCATCCTCAAAGTGGGCCTGCAGTGGTCTCACTCTCTGTGAAGGCTTTCTGTCTCATCTTTCTGGCTGCAGTTAGGAGGGTAAAGATAGATTCTCAACTCAACTATAGGACCTAGATCTTGAGATCAGAATTTTTGAAGGCTTAGAGTCATCATTACAATCTGTTTCTAATCTTAGTACAAAGTGTACTGGGAAATGGCCCAGGTAGAAATGGGGATGGCCAAAAGAAACAAAGTTCATTGTGATCAACTGTGAGGCAGATTTCTGTGATGCTTCTTGTAGGGCACTAAGTGGCCATGTAAGGGAGGGAAGGCCTTTTACATTTTGTTTTAGCCTTGTTGGAGCAGGCCAAGGCCTGTGGTCAGTTGTAATAAAGCTGTTCTTTGCCTTTGTGTTCTGGGACTCAGAGGTACTACCTGCCTCCCAAGCAGACCATCACCCCATAGCTCCAGTTCTCTCTTGGGGATGACCCAGAAAAACATTTAGTATTTTTTATGAGAATATGTGCTCATGGAGAGAATGCTAACCACCTAGCAAGAGCCTTCTTATATCTTTTTGGGTACTTTATTCTTGCAAGGCCAGAGTCTCCATTTCTAATGTGACCAGCAGCTAATTTATGGCTAAAGCGTGGCTGAGTCTTAATCGAGGCTCAGTAATTTTGGTATTAATGGTTGTTTCCTGAGCACTTGATCACTTTCCCCAGGGCCTAACACAGGATTCTCCTCTGAGGACTCCCCTTTCAAAATGGATTGAATAATATCACACAAATGAATCTGAAAAACATGGTTGAATATACTTAGACTTACTTGTAGTAGTCATTTTGTGTAAAATAATTTATAAAGCACTCTGTTTCAGAGCTGCTGGAAAAGATTTGACCTTTGTTCACCTGGGGTGGGAAGATAAGGAGCCTCCTTTGAAATGAAAGGTTTCCTTGAAGCTTGTGTCTCGGAAACCATGCTTTAGGCAACATCTTTCTTTCAACTCTGTAGTTATTTATTTCAAGGCACTCTGAGCTTTAAAAATAAATCGATCTAACTAAGTCACACAGTATCAACCTGGAAACATATTTGTTTTTGCTCTGCACCAAATAGGAACCAGATATTATTACTGCTTTCTATTTCTGACCTTGTAGATGATCCTCACATCAACAGCTTTATTGGAAATATTTGGTATCCTCAGCATTCTTAGAATGGACAGAGCAAGAAAACCTGTTTTAGAACATTCCTCTGGGCTAATTTATGTTCATGTTGGCTCAAAACAAAAGCATCAAGGAGATTATTGCTTAGAAGCAGGGTCAGCAGAAGAGATGACCTCCTCTATGTCTTCCTGGCTATGGAATGCACTGATACTTTCATTCTACCTAAGTTATCCCTGTGTCCTGGCCAACTGAATTTTAGAGGCCTACTAAGAACTTGAGTTCCTCAGGGATGGAGTGATAGTACAGCAGGTCAGGCTTTTGCTATGCATGTTGCTGACCTGAGTTCTATCCCCAGCGATCCATATGGCTCTCTGAGAGTACTGCCAGTTGTGATCCCTAATCACAGAGTTAGGAATAAGCTCTAAGCATTTGCTAGGCATAGCCCCAAAACAAGAACATATTGTTACACTTAGTTTAGGAAAAGTCTGGTGCTCATGAAATACACTTTCTTATAGGTATCAACCAGAGCAACCTAACCTGGTTTACCAGATGGCCAGAACCACTGATGAGATAGATCAAGTGGATCAGAATGAACTGGTGAGCACAAGTGATTCCCAGACTGGCTTCTTACCAGAAGTACAGAACTGTTCTCTGAAAATGATACTTTCGCCCCAAAACAAGGAGCCTACCAAATTCTCCGGGCTAATTGTCAACATTTCAACCAGCCTCATTGGTAAGAGCATACACTTCTAAGTGTTTGGGATAGAAATGGGTGGTTTTTGGCCTATGAGGCATCAAGGGGGACTGTGAGACAATAGTGGCATCAGTTACTCTTATCTGGACTGTAGCGATGCCTACAGAAAACACTTCCTTCCCCAGAAACATCCTTTTGGTGAGAACTGGGGTTATTTGTGGAAACTTGAGAAATGAGTGAGTTGATTAATCTCTTTCATCCTCTATTTTTCTCTTTTTCCCTTCTATCTTATCCTCTCAGCGATTCTTATCATTACTTTCTGCATTGTGGCTGTGCTTGGCGGAAATGCTCTGAGCCAAGGCGAGTGGTGGGCCATCCTTATGCTGGCAGGATCTGTCCTTCTCTGTTCGATGGTCACCATCATCATCTGGAGGCAGCCTGAGAGCAAGACCAAGCTCTCATTCAAGGTGAGTCACAGGGCCATGCAGGCCTGTGGGGAGGGACCTGTCAGCCAGCCCACCTTGGCAAATGTGGATAGGGCCCACCCCAGCCCCTGTTCAGGAAGCTGGACCCTGGTCCTCAGATGGTATGTGGCATCTCATGCCCTGAGGCTTTCCTTAAGTCCACCCAAGTGGATCACATATCATTCCCAAGCCTGGGAGTGACTGAGGTGCCTTCATTTTTTAAGTGCATTTTGTGGAGGTCCCAGCCTGATTTTGCCCAGTGTCACCTAATTGCACCCAAGGTTCCTACTGCATTGAGTTTTTCTTGCACCTCCATGAACTGTCACCTCCTGTGCTTTCTTGAGTGGGAGAATCTAGAGAGTTTAGGGTCAGGGTTATTCGCCTTTGGGAAGATGCTAGTGTGACTCAATCTCGGGCTTTTCCGGGGTAGGGCCTATATGTTTTGTGGTGGCAGAGATGGCACCCACCCTTCACTCCATTTGCCCCTGAAAGTCTGGGTCTCTTTGGAGTGAAATGTCTTCTCCTGGGGCATCATCATGCTAACGAGGCAGCTGAATTCCCGTAATACCCTCACTTCTAAACACTGCCACCCCCTGCCTCTTAGGTGCCCTTCCTGCCAGTGCTGCCCGTCCTCAGCATCTTCGTCAATGTCTACCTCATGATGCAGCTCGACCGTGGCACCTGGGTCCGCTTTGCTGTGTGGATGCTGATGGGTATGTCAGGTTTAGGATGGTGGGGGCTCATGGCAGCTCCTCTCCCCCAATCCACTCAGTTCCTGTGCTGCTCCTTCGTCTACCTGTAGGGGAAGTGTGTGGCTCACTGTCCTCATTTTTGATTTTTGCTGCCCAAGAGAGAAGGTGAAATTCTTTCATTCTCACAGCATCTTGTCTGAGCGAGTTATTTCATGGGGTGAGAACAGATTGAGTTGACCATCTATGTGGCCTGGTGATTTTATCCCAATGGGAAATCTGACTGAGCCCCCAACTCAGCCTGTGTTTCCAACTTTCATCATCTGTGCTCCTCTTTGATTGTTTCTCACCCAAGCTTGTCTAGAGGACCGCCATGCTGTCTTCTGGTTTCTTTCTGGGGTGCTTCCTCTGGGGCTCTGTGTGACCTTCCAGTAAGGCTCAGTCTCCTGCATGCAGCTCATGGGGGGCTGTGGGGAGTGGCAGCACAGATCTGGGACTGCACCTTCTTTGCAATACCTGACCCCAGATTAGATTCTTGGCACTTCAGTAGTACCTTGTGGTTTCAGTGCCTTCTGCATCTGGTGGTTACTTGGAAGGAAACAATTAGGACATGTCCAGTGCTCTGAATGCTGGTAGGAACCTCAAGCCCATTGAGAATCCCTCACTGGTAGGGAACAGTGATGTCTGGAGTGTCCTGTCTCCCTGCTTGGTACACGTAGATGCAATGTGGAGACAGTGGCCCATGGATTTGCCACCCAGCTTGCTTTTCTCACACCTCTTCCTCATTCACAGGCTTCTCCATTTACTTTGGCTATGGGCTGTGGCACAGTGTGGAGGCATCGCTGGCCGCCGACCCAGCACGGACTCCTGACGACAATCTGGATCGCTGCAAGTGACCCACGGCACTGGGACCTGGTGGTGCCAGCAAACCCGGTGGGGCCTTGCCTTTGTCCAGAAGCTCTATGGGTGCCTGGTCACCCCCGCCCAGTTTGGGGACCGTGGCAGACACCCCTATGTGAGCAGCAGCTTAGCTCACAGCCCTGTGTCCCACTCAGAGTCACTCCACAGGGGACCACAGTGGTCTGCCACCACCACCACCACCACCCCCCAACTCCCAGGCCACTCTCCACACTCTTCTTGGACACAGGACAACAGCTGCTCCGATCTACTCACCGGCTCGGAAACTATGGCAGGAAGGAACCCCTTTTCTGCAGGCTTCCCCGGCACACTCCAGACTCAGCCCAGTGAGGCTTGGCCCCAGACAGCTGCCTGTTGTGCAAGATGTTCACAGAACACTGGTCCTTGACACAACTGTCCTCACAGAGGGGAACTTGGGTGCTTCACCTCGCTGGGACTTGTCAGAGGTGGGGGGACTGTGCTCCCCCTCCCTTTGCAGGCAGGGCTTAACCTTAGGGCTAGAACAGGTGTTCCCATGAGGCGTCTGTTTCTGCCTCTGCTCCTTCCTGCCTGAGCTTGGGGAGGTGGGCTCCTGTGCCCACATTTCCTCTCTCCCAAACCCCCCACCCCCGCTCTCGCTGCTTTCATCTTCGCCATAATATGACTCTGTCTTTGGAAGAGGAGTGAGGGGAGGCTGCAAGGCAGCCTTGGAAGCACCACTCATTTCCTATGGCTCATCGCCCCCACACATGGTTCTCCAAGGTATCTGGGACCCCTAGGTCAGAGGTGAGGATAACTAGGTTTTCAGCCACTTTCTGACACACTGTTGTCCTGAGCTGGAGGCTAATAAAAGCCTATAGCCCTAGGAGAAAGACGGAGGAACAGTCAAGTGTCCAGTCTCTGGGCAGAGTGAAACTCAGGGACTGGGAGGCGATGGGTGTGTGGATGCCCCTGACAACACCTGAGCTGAATTTCAGCCCCCTAAGACATTGGAATTGAAGGATGGGAAGCAGCTCAAGGCCATGATGGCACTGATGTCTCCCTTTCTCAGAGAGTTCTTGCAGAGATGCCAGGAAGCTGCTGATCAGCCATTAGTAGGTGGATGCACTAGTGCCAGGGGCCTGGCCCTCCCTGCAGTCTGATCACCTTGCTGAAAGCTTCCTTCTCAGCAGAATCGGTGTATCTTCCAGAGGGAGGTAATCAGAACCCAAAGCTTAGATTCCCAAAGAAAGGTATTAAATTTATGCAGAGTGGTGCTGTACAATATTTTGACAAACACTTAACTTATTTTGGGATGGCTTTGGTTGCCTGTTAACGTTTGTTTGCTCAATATTCTTGATATTTTTTCTTCCTCGGTAAAGAGAGCCTGAGGGGAAGGCTATGTCCAAGAGCAGTGGAGGAGCAGAAGCTTCAATTCTTTATCACTTTCTCTTCGTGGCTGCAATTTCCCTGTAAGATGGCAGCCAGCAGATTGTTTACAGTTGACATTTCAGCAAGCAGCAGCAATTATACTGCAACCAGAGCCCAGTAAGAACCCTACTGAGCAGAGGATGCATGGGGGGAATGTGGCAAGCAGTAGCCCTGCTGACATGCTTTCATTCAGTGCTTTTCATATGCTTGCCCCAGGGCTCTTTGCTTGCACATATCAGGGTAGGGTAGAATTTTGTTTGGACTCTTGACCCATCTTTCCCGCTACTAATCTACCCCACCCCCACCCCCATGGCCTCACACACTTGCACCCAAGTTGCCCCATGCTTGTGCATCTATTGGCTTCACCCTAACAGCCTCTTCCCCAGATAGGAATAGGATTCTCTTTCACAGCTTGGCCAGTGTTTTTCTTCACCATTAGAGGTTCCACATTTCTAAGAACACACCCTTTAATAGTTTCATGTCTGTGTTCCCAAACGAAAGACTCTTAGTGGAAGGACCCCTTTTCACCTCTTTCTGGCTTCCATGACCCCACACCTTGTATGAAAACTCAAGCAAAAGCTGAATCTCCACTGAAGAAAAAGGGGTGAGGGGAGTCTCATCTTGGTGGACCCTCTGTATACCCCACCCCACCTACTCATACCTCCTCAGCCTGGCTTTGGCCATATTTGCTTTTTTGAGCCAAGAGGAAGAAGTGAGAGATTCCGTGTTCTCTGGTCCATCCAAGAGAGATGCTTAAAATGTGCCATGCTCCAACAGTTTCAAATCCCCAGACTTGGGGTTTGCTGCTGCAGATCTTTCACCACTCAGCTGACCTCCCACCATGCTACACTCAAACTTAAGTCCCTGCCACAGAGCCCCAATGCCCACAGCATTTCCTTTTGTGCTGTTCATCCTGGGCACGCCTTCCTTGACTTTGCCAGGGCAACTTTAGTCGAAAAAACCCACCTGGCTCTGTTGGGCCCCACGTTGGCACATTCAGAGCAGATGGCCCCATTGGCATCCAAGAACTACCACTGACGATGGTAGTGAGGGGTCTCCAGGTCATGCCGATTCCCTAGGTGGTCTAGGATGGATGTTGCAGGATGTGGCACAGCCACCCTCTGCCATGAGGGTCGATGCTGCTGTGTCGGACTGTTCTGAGTTAATGAGATGGAGCTATGTTGGTTCCGTTTAATTGTTCTGCATCATTTAAAGTGTACATTTGCCATAAAACTGAGTTTTGTATGTGAGACTAGGGTGAGTGAGCTCTATGTACATTTTTGTCAGATTTACATGGAAATAAGTTGTGGATTTTTTTTTACAATGAAATACTTTTTGAAAAGCTACACTTCATATTTCCTTATTGCTTTCATGCCTTATGTACTTATAAGGCAAGAAAATAACCTGATTTTTGTATTCTTTCTAGCCCAGAGTCTTTGAGCCTGGTGCTTCACTGAGTGGCAGTGTTCTCTGGAGGGAGGGTGGGAGGGAGGGAGAGGAGTGTCCGGGTGCAGCCCTTCTACAGCTCCCCGAGAGTGGGCTGCTTGGCTGAAGCCCACCGGAAGAGCCTTTGACTGAGCTCTGAAGTCCAGCAGGATGTCCGCAGGGTCTGAACTGCTCACCAATGCAGGTAGCAGTGCCACAAAGATGCTTTCAGACTTTGTTAATTTATTAACAGGGTATATGAATAATTCATGATTCTTAATGACAAGCCTTTATGTTTGGGACTCATTTTCTTATCTGAAATGTTGTTAGATATATATGTATATATTTAAATAAATTTCCTGCTTTAAGTTGTGCCTTTTAAAGTCAACGGGTCTGAGGAGCACAAGCATGATGGTCCCTGAGGGATGGTTTATTGTCAAACCTGAATAGCTGTGGGTTTTGGAAGTCAGCATTTCTTCTCCTGAACATGGAGCTGTTATTAAAAGAATTGAGTGGATTTTTTATTATGTAAATTGTGTAATTTTTTTGCTTGTTCTATTTTTCTAATAGTTTTCTTAGTTTCTTATACTTGTACTACTCAATTTAGATTTCTGATGCTAAATGCCGATCAGGTTGATTTCTGCTGCTCCGTTTGTATTTTGTTTTCAGAGTAAGCATAGATGTTCATAGTCTTTAAAAACTGTGAAACTCGTATCCCATATTTGCAGACATGTTGCAAAATTTACGTTGTTAAATCAATTTTTTTGTGGTACAGTATCCCATGCCTCTGCGAGTTCTAATAAATTCTATCTGCCTTTCATGCGCCTGTGCCTCAAGATTTACAGCAGCACTCCCAGGTTGGGGTGGGGGATGCCCATGAAGGGAGTCCCTTTGTTTCTTCAGTCTCTTCCTGGGTTCCCAAAGCTGAAAATACTCCATTATGCCTGCCATCTGTTCTAAAGGTCTCTCAACCAGAGTGCCCTGAGACCCCTCTTCTATTTGAGACTCACTTGCATTTGAGCCCCAGAGGTACTTGACACCTGCTAAATGCTCTTGGTGGAAGAATTGGGGGTGTGTGTGGTGCAGCTAGCCCCCCTCAATCTCTGCGCATTTAGGGTGCTAATAATGTCTTAAGTGGCCCACAGCCCCGGAGATGCTGGTAGAAGGAGGGAAGTTGTGATCCTGTAGGGTCTCTTCCTCCTCGAGAAAAGCTTGTTTTGGCCCTGGAAGTTCAGTTGTGTGGGCCTTAGGACGGAGATGTGGGGTTGTGAATGTAGAGCTTTGGTTTGGTTTCTCGGGATCACGGAATTAAGAGAAGGAATTAAGTAGGGAGACACACGATGCTCCACTACCTTTGAGCCGGCCTTGCGGTCCAGAACACGGAGCTATGCAAGCTCCCAGGCTTAAGCCACCGGCAGGCCTATGCAGTGTGTGCTGTGCGGACACCCGCCTCCATCCCCGAGTCACCCCCAAGGCCGACTGTTGCAGGGCGCCAGCGAATCTTCAGGAGAGCCTGAAGTCCATCTCTTCGCCTCGGAGACCTCACTGGGCCCCAGAACTGGGAACCGATGTCGGCGCAGTGCGGGGCTGCGGCCTTCGTTTGCGGCGAGGCTTTCGGAACCCCGTTCCCGCAGCGGCACACTGCCACCTAGTGGGACAGTGTGGTACTTCTCCACCTCAGCAACTTCAGGGGTTGCAGTCTTTATTTATTTGTCTATTTATCTCTTTATTTTTAATTGATCTTGGCGGCCTCATTAGGGAACCCTCAGAGATCACTCCTGGAGGGACTCGGGGGTTTAGATGTGATGCTGAACTTCAAATCTGAGTCAGCAGCGTGCAAGACCAGTTGCCCTACGTTCCCACTGGACTGCCCAGCAGGGGAGGGGGAGTCCAAACTTGAGGCTTGAGGGGGTCACTTATCTGGGAACACATTTTCCCCAGGCTTGGTAGGAAACACCTGCAGTCCCCCAGACTCGGTCCTCAAGCAGTCCCCAAACTTGCAATAAGCCTGTGTAAGCCCCCAAATCCTAAGGGGTTGTGTTCAAGCCTCAGAATGCCAACCCTGGATTACCCTGTGTCCCTTTTCAAACTGGATCCGTTTAGTCTGACCAGATTAAGCTAACCAACAAAGAAAGGCATCCAAACAAGAAAGTAATAGAGATTTAGGGTGCCCTAATTTAGGTGCCCTAAACTGAGCAAGTGAGTCTGAGTTGCTTGCCTACTGGCAAGAGCTTCAGCCCATGGAACCAGTAGCAGGGAACCTGGCTTTCCTGCGGATGCTATTTAAATGCTGACTCCTTGGGGCCGGTGAAGTGGCGCTAGAGGTAAGGTGTCTGCCTTGCAAGTGCTAGCCAAGGAAGGACCGTGGTTCGACCCCCACCCCGGCGTCCCATATGGTCCCCCAAGCCAGGGGCGATTTCTGAGCGCTTAGCCAGGAGTAACCCCTGAGCACCAAATGGGTGTGGCCCGAAAAAACAATATATATATATATATATATATATATATATATATATAAATAAATGCTGACTCCTGAAAACAATAGTCACAAGCAGCACCGCAGTACAAAAGGAAAAGGGGTGCAGTTAGACAATGAATCATTCGCAGCTGTGCAAAGGGAGGGGGAATCCAGGGCTGCAAATCACTGACCAAACAGCTGCACAGCTCCTCTATCCCCCAAGTATGGGATTTGAGCTGCAAAGTGCTAGGTAGCGTGGAGATGACTTAAACTAGCTTTGTGATCCCCCTGAGCAAATTTACTTTGGCGCTCATGTGAGAAAGAATATAACTTGACTTTCAAAGGGCTTGAGCCCCAAGTGAGTCCTAGATGGCCTGCAAAATAAGTAAATAAATATAGTTAAATGGAGGTGCCACCATCCCTGTGAGAAAGAAGTGGAGTCACTAATTTGTTCCTCCTCCAAGTTCACCTGTGCCCTTTCTTTTGTCCAGGGGCAGGGCAGAGGAAGGCAGCCTTTGGACTGCTAATAGGCCCAGTCGAGACTGGGACAGTTATCGCTGCTGAGCCATAGACCCCTGTGGGCCAGCAGTGCCAGCTATAGAGTCAGAAAGTCAGTAGCAATCACAGGGATGGGCACATGGTCCAGTCTTAAGACCCAGAATCCCATCCAAAACGAGGAGAAAACAAGTTTTCTCTGGGGTAGAAATCCTCACCGGCAAGGCCTGAATCTGGATTTGGGGTGAAGAGATTGAGCTCTGTCTTCAGTAACCTTTCCAGGCTGATTTAGGACTATCTACCGAGCTGGCATGGAGATGCTGTGTGCTGCGGTCCGGCCCACACTCCTGGAGTCCCCAGGAAACCAAACTTTAGAGTCTGGGAAATGAGATTTATTAACAGCCAGAGACTCCTCCCTGGTCAGAACCCCTTGCTGCAAAAAGACCCAACCCCCAGGTCAAGCCATATCAAGTTCTCACAGAATGTTCCTCAAGTTCATTTTAATATGCTGCAAACACAAATATGTAACACAAATTGCCATCAAAATGTGCCCCATCTACATAGTCACCAAGTGTGCCAGTCCGCCACCCCACCCCTCCAGGTCCTGACACTCCCCCGCCCCAGTCTCCCAGATCCCAACTTGAGGTGGATGAAGTTTGCCAGGTCTGCAGGAGGCCAGTTGCAGCATCTGCATATGGAAACAACTCCAGGGAAGGTAGTGTCAGGACAGGGTTCCACAGAGGCTGAGGGCCCCGGGTGTGGGCGAGAGTGTGGGGAGGGCTGCCAGTGCCACTCAGTTGGGACTAGGAGCGGGTGTGTTGGGTATCGTGGACAAGGTAGAAACGTGCCTGAGGCTGGGAATGTGCCCAGGTTGGCGGGTCAGGGCCAGTGAGGGTGAGGCTCAGGTCCACAGAGGTAGGGGGTACTTAGCTCTAACAATCACAATGACTTGGACCGCAATAGGCTAACACACTAACCACATCCTAAGGTAACACTGAACTCTGTATTGCTATGTCACTGCATCCAGCAGGTGTCATGAGGGAAGTAGCCCTCATTGCTGTTGTCCCTACTCAGGTTTACAGGGTTGGGGGGAGGGCTGCTAAGAGAATAACTAATCGTGTGTTTAGTCAACGTGGCATGATCTAATCTAATGAAATGCTCAGCTTGGGACCATAGCATCATGCAGAGCCTCTAAAGAAAAACAAAAATAAGAAAGAAATAAACATGTTTCTTCAATGTGTGTCTATTGTGTATGTCTGGCAAAGACCCTGGAGGAGGATGCTAGGGCTGAGATGCACCTGAGATTGGAGGGTGGCACTGACTCATCAGCCGAGTGGTCACATCCATCCCCAGTGAGCCACTGCTGGGCGTCTCAGTCCTTTGCCTCACCTCTGGCACACAGAGCATCCCGTGTGCTTTGCCCTTCTTTGAGTTTGCTCCAAAGCAGCCCAGCGCAGGGTCATTTCAAAGGGCCGTGGGGGCAAAGTGCAGAGTCTTTGTCATAAACAGGAAACAACAGCATCGGGACCATCCACATTATTAATTGTTAAGACTACTTTTTCTTTGTGGGTTTCATGCTCCTACTCAGCCACAGCACTATAGGAAAACCTTTTACATCCTAATTCTACCATTTCACTCACAAGCTTAGCCCGCTAGCCAAGACTGCTTGGGGGGTTGTTTCACTGGACTCCCCGTGTAGAGCCTCTCCTGGGTCTGCAGGACCCCTGTTTGCTGTGGCACGCACTGCTTGCTTATCCATCAGAAAAATAGGCCTGGTTTTCTGAGAGGGCATATGATGGTCTTACACAGCTCAGAACCATGCAAGAAGTTGTTCTAGAAGCGCCTGCTAGAACCCCTGAGTTATCTCAATACATAAGGATGAGCTTGAGTTACAGAACCAAAGTAAAGGGGGGTGGTACTTGTGGCATGGAGAGGTTGGGTTGTGGTTTTGATGGTTTTACCATTTACAGTGCCACATCAGAGCAGACCAAGTGGAAAATGCTGCCAGACTGCTCAAAATCCAGACCCTCATCAATTTTCTTTCTTGAATGTGGAGCTAGCACCCATGGACTTGGCCAACCCCCTGGGTCCCTTATCTTCCCTCTAAGGTCATGCTTGTCCATGGTTTTCTGAGGTGCTCTTAATGATGGATCCCAATATGCCTTTTAGGAAAAAAAGCAAAATTTCTGTTTACGAGATTATAGACGATTCACTGATGTGAGGAGCATCTGCAAAACTACTGCCCTTTAGGCTCCCCACTGCTCTCTTATCTGTTCATGACAGGATTATTAATAATTAAAACTTGCAAATGGAATAATAGTGACCTCACATCATGTTGACTAAGAAGTTGATTGTTCCAAAGACAGTTACTGTTCACAAATCGCTGGTGCTTGTGTTAAATAGAGTACCACCAGTTGGTGGCAGGTTGAAAGGCGCTTCTTTTTTGTTTGCTTTTTTTTTTTTAAACATTTTTTCTATTTTGGGTAGAAATATTCCTGGGAAGCTAGATAGAAGTGCATTTTCATTTCCCAATAATTCGTAGGCACAAGTTAGAAAAAAATGCTGACCTTTACCAAAATAATGTCAGCACCTCATGGTATAAAAAAATGCAATTCCGATCGGCCGCGTGCGTCTATCCAATGATACACACACAGCGGTGCAGTACACAATAAATTATTCAATGTAGACTTAAAACTGAGCTCTTTGTAACTAACCTGAAATTCTGCAGTGAAAGTTCATTGCTCAAGAACAAGTGGGGTTTCGGTTTTTTGTTTTTGCTTTTGCTTTTGACTATCTACAGCCAAGCGTTTGCACTCCAGACACTACTGTTACTCTCCTAAGTGCCAACCAACATCAGAACAGTCTAGGACAGGGACCAGGAAGGACTCCGCCCGGGAGGTGGCTCTGCAGCTACTGAGCATGCGCGCGGGCCCGGCCTGCCCCAGTCTGTCTCCTGGAGACTGACAACGACTGCAGGGCCGGCTGGAGCTGGAGGAGCCGCAACTCCTTTAGGCTAGCAGTGGCGTCGTCATCTGGGCGTCGTGCTGACTCTGGCTGGAGACGAGGGCCCTGAGGAGGAGCCCCGGTAAACTGGAGACGTGGGAGAGAGTTTAATGGGACTGGTTGGGTCTCCAGTTTGGAGCTTCCAAAGCAGCTCTTCGTTGGTCCGGCTCAGTCTCTTCTTTTCCTGGGTTTCTTTTTCCACATATTCCTGGAGATTAGCATTTTCCTCAGAAAGTTGTCTGAAAGAGGTGAAGAAGAAATAATCAAGGAACAATCATGGCTCAAAATACTTTCACTAGATCCAAAGAGGTAGAGGCAGGGAACCAGGAACTCTTGGAGCCTCAATCACCTGCAATCTGGACTGACATCATTTCCAAGATCTCACCTCAGTATCATTTTGGAACCTATTGGGGGGTGTCTTCCAATCAGGGGGTGCCCTGCATATCAGCTGCACAAAGCAGAAGCTAAGGGCTAAGGAGGAGGAGGGAAGTGGAGACTGGTGTGGGTGAGCGCCAGGCAGAAGTAAAGGTGCGGGCAACTGAAAGTAATGATAGTAGGGATAATGGGCTGGAATGGTGGCAGTAGGGTGGAGTCGAGTGGCTGCCCTGAGCTATGTCTCCCCAACCCAGAAAGTCCCCTGAGCATTTGAACACAGAACCAAGAGCCAGCTTTGAGCACTGCTGAGTGTGACTGTCCCCCAAATACTAAGGATAACAAGTAGGATAACTTTAAGTAATCCTAATTAACATTAAGTGCTGTCCACCTCAGGATGGCTCCTGGTCACCCAGCCCCCAAGCAAGGGGATCTTATGAATGTAAACACTTTCCTGAGTGGTTCGGGGTTCTGAGTCCTGCAAGACAGGAGGGCCTTGATTTTCGTAGTCTAGCTGGACTCCCAGTGCCTGACAAACGCTCACTTCACATTTTCTCATAATAAATGCCAGTGGGAAATGAAGCAACATAAGCAGCCAGAATTCCCTACCTGGTGACAACAGTGTTCTGGTCAATCCTTGCCTTGAGATCTTCATTCTGCTGCTGCAGCACTTGGATCTTTTCCTCCAGGATAATGTTCTTCTCAGCCTAGAAAGGAGGAAGGATGGAGAAGTTTCATCAAGGCTGCAGACTTCTGGGCTTTGAAGTACTGTCAAAAGATTGTTTTTGCAAACTGTGGTTTACAGTGCACCTATGGATGTAAGGGGAATTCCTTCTTGGAATAAAATAGAACAGATAGGAGCTGGAGTGTCAGTAGAGCAGGTAGGGCTTTGCACACAGACTGGATTCAGTCTCTGGCACTTCATCTTATCCTCCAAGCCTTACTAGGAGTGGTAACTGAGTGCAGAGCCACAGTTAACCCCAGAGTATTGCCAGTTGTGGCCTTCAAAACAACGACAAAACCAGGATTGGATGAAAACACTGGCATAGAGCTGGAGAGTGAGTCCAGGGATTCAGGCATCTTGCCTTGGCTGTGCCTGAGCCAGTTTCTATCCTCAGCATCATAAAGTTCCTCAGGCACTGCTAGGTGGATGTGGGCACCTCCAAGTTGGACCAGCACTGCCTTCCTGGGCCCTGGGCACTGGACCTCTGAGTGATTGGCCAAGAATCACTGGCAGTGGCCCTGAGCACCCTCAACATTGCTTAGGAGTCCAACCCCCTCCCCATGCCCCACTACCAATTCACAAAGAAAATCCTGCAGCACTGCCCACAATCTGAGTAGCCATGTGTGTTTTGTGTATCTAGATTGTTTACATGCATCCTTCAGTGTGTCTTTGTATGCAGTGGTTTTCTCATAGAAGATTTTCTGTGAGGGGGCAGGATTCCTAGCAGAGATAAAAACTGAGTTTATTGGCTGCTTCAAGTTCTTCCTGGGTCAGCTGGAAACCTTGTAGCTGTGCACTGTGCTTGGAAATTAAGCTAGATGTATAAATAGTGTGGGGCACATTATTATTACTTTTTTAAAGGCACAAAGACATATTTATTACTTTCATTATACATAACAACAAATTTTACTTTTCATAATTTATATCTTGTCATATATTTGTTATTATTACTTTTATTTTCTCTGAGGCTGTGGGCATTTAGCAACAAAAAACTCAAGGTGAGCATGCCACATTATGGATAAATAATATCCATAATTATTGTACTCACTTCTCACAATCTCTGCCATTCTCTATTGGTTTAATTCTAGGGCTCTGGATCTGCAGAAAGGAGGTGGGGTATAGCTCTGTTCCAGATGACTTGGGAAATATATTATTCTTTGGAAAGATTGTGACAAATTCACTGTTGGTACAGTGAAGCCTTCAAAAAAAATGTTTGCACCTCCACGAGGAAAGCTTCAGAATCAGATCTAAACTCCTGGCCTCTGTCCCTGCTCCTTAGCAAGATTCCGCTCACTGCCCTTACCTCTGTTTCCGGGAAATGGAAAGGGATTTGATCATTTCTCAGTTTTACCTGGAAATATTCCTGAAGTGAGAGATCGTGCTTGCTTGCAAGAGCTTGAAAACAACCAAGGACGGTGCTATAGTACAATGGGTAGGGCACTTGCCTTGCATGCAGTCAACTTCAGTTTAATCTCTGGCACCACAAATGGTCCCCTCAAGCACCACCAGGAGTGATTCCTGAGCACAGACACAGAAGTAAGACCTGAGCACCGCTAGGTATGGCCCTAAAACAAAATAAAACAGCTAAGGAATCCCTGAAGCTGGCGGGGACAAGATACCTTGCCTGGAGTTTGGGACACTGGCCACGGTGCGAGACACTTAGACTCACAGGTGGGGGCATAGGATCCAAAACAGCCTCTTCTGAAGACTGTCGGTGGGATGTGGAGAAGCACAGTGAGGTCTCGAGGGACTCTCCCACCAGTGTACTCACCAGCTTTTCCAGCTCAATAATCCTCTTTTCCTGCTGGTGTATTTGCTGATTCTTCATCTCTAATACCTGCTTCAGACTCTTCATGTCTTCTTCCAAGTGCTGGTAGGGTGCCAATGCAATCTGTGTGGTTGAGAACAAATTGGACTCCTTCAAGCTTGCCAGTGCCACTGAATGATTTCCTCCAGCTTTTCTTGCTTTTTATTTGTTTGGGGGTCACTCTTGGTGGTATTTGGGTACCATATCATGATAGGAATTTAAACCAACATTCTGACATGAAAGTACATGCTCTCATGAGCCATCTCTCAAAGCCATTTCTCTGGTTCAAATTTAGCTTTAACAAGCTGCCCACTAGGGGATTGGAACAATAGCACAGGGGTAAGGCGTTTGCCTTGCATGTGGGACCTTGATTCTACCCCCAACTTCCCATATGGTCCCTGGAGACAGGAGCAATTTCTGAGTTCATAGCCAGGACATCACAGGGTGTGGCCCAAAAAGCAAAGCAAAGCAAAACAACAACAACAACAACAAAAACCCCACCATGCTGCCCACTAGGCTCTAGAGAAGGGGTTGGGGGAGAGAAAGTTAAAAGGGAGAGGGAAGAGGTGGAGAGAGGTAGGGAGGACAGAGAGCATAGAAAAGGAAAGAAGGGAGAACTGAGGAAGAGAGAGAGAAAGGGAGAGAAAAGAGAAAGTCAGAAGGGAGAGAAAGGGAGTAAGAAGCCACATACAGCATAGAGAAGAAAAGAAAGGGGCAGAGAAAGTAAGAATAAAAATATATTTGGGGCCGGAGAGATAGCATGGAGGTAAGGTGTTTGCCTTTCATGCAGAAGGTCCGTGGTTCAAATCCCGGCGTCCCATATGGTCCCCCGTGCCTGCCAGGAGCGATTTCTGAGCATAGAGCCAGGAGTAACCCCTGAGCACTGCCGGGTGTGACCCAAAAACCAAAAAAAAAAAAAATATATATTTAAAAAATAAGAGTATGAGAGAGCAAGCAAATGAGAGAGAGAATACAGCCTTCCTTAATAAAATGTCCATGAATTCCCCCCCCCTTTTAAAATCCAATTGCAAGGGGGAAGACCGGAAAGTTTGAGTCCCAGCCACTGCAAAATCTGGATGCTGGAATGTTCCAGCCCCCAAAGAGAACTCATGGGGTAAAAAGACGATTCTTTTTATTATTTTAATTCTTTTTCAGCTCTTTTTTTTTTGGTGGGGTGGGGTCACACCCAGCAGCACTCAGAGGTTACTCCTGGCTATGCACGTAGGAATCACTCCTGGCAGGCTCGGGAGCCCATATGGGATGCTGGGGATCGAATCCACATCAGCCACATGCAAGACAAACACCTTCCTTGCTGTGCTATCACTCTGGCCCCTCTACATCAGTTTTTAATATTCACCCAGATTCCCTAGTTTAGCAAGAAATGAGCCTAGTTTCTTTCTAGAACAGAAACAGTATTTTAGAAAGACAATCATTAGAGGAAAGTGCCACATATCACACCAACATTAAAACAGAGCTTTTGGTTCAGTCTGAATTTCGTGGAACTTTCCCTTTATTTATTTATTCATTTATTTGTTTATTGTCTAAATGTCACAGGACACTCTCAGGCTCAAAACACTCTTTAATCTGTCATATGAATGTCACTGGAGATCATGTACTTTGTCTGCAGTCCTTTCTCCTAGAGAAGGAACATCACCTGTTTTTCTGGATAAACTTTGTACCCACTAACTGGGGCGTCAGGAGGCCAGTAGCTGCAGGCTGAGTTGGCTTCGGTGTGGAGTGCCTGTGCGAGGTGATGAGGGGAGACTGGGACAGGGACTGGGGAAATGGCAGTGTGACTGGGAGATGAAGCTCCAGCTGTCCCCCTCACAGATGACTCAGTGGTCATGGGGAAAATCCAACAGCCCTGGCCAGTTGTTGGAGGATCAGTTGGGAGGTCTGTTTTGCGGGCCCCTCCTCCTCCTGCGGTTGGGAAACCTGGGCTCACCTCCAGCTGCTCTTCAGTGTTCTTCCTCAGAGCCTCTTCAAAGCGCCTTGCTCGGTCCCGCAAACATTCGCTCTGGAAGGTCAGCGTGTCCACCTGGTCCTAAATGGGACCCCAAGAAGAACAGCTTCAGCTATGTCCACTACAGACCAGAGCCCTTCTGCTTCCATGGGCCTGGTCCTCTCCCCAGAGGTCTTGTCTCCTGCTTCCCCACGTTGTCATTTGATAACCAGGGTTCTTTACCCAGTGCCACCAAGGACTACTTGGATGGACCCTTTTACACAGCTGCTGGGGGAGCAGTCGCAACTCGGCATTGCATGGTGGACAGAAAGTCTCCCACATGCCCCTCATTTCTTCTTCTTGGGGCCTTGTCCAGAACAGAACACAGAGGTGTCAACTGCAGAGAAGTTGTACCATGCATGAAGTGTGTAGGTAGTGTGTGTGTGCCTGTTGCCTCTGTACTTACCTGTTGTGTGTAACTGTTGCACATGCCTGTGTGTGTGTCTGTGTGTGTCTCTGTGCTTATCTGCATCTTGTTTCCACTTTAGGAGGGATAACTAATCATCTCAAAAAGAAAACACTGAATCAAGTTTAAGTCAGAAACCACCTAGCCATCCTTGACTTCTTCCTCTATCTAGATTCTCTTCTACCCACTACCAAACACACCAATGATGGGATCTTTGCTCCAATCTTGCTGATTCCATCTCTTTAAGTCCCACAGTGTACAAACTCCTCTGGTCAGGCCCCCTTGCTGATCCTTTCCTGAAGCCAATACCTGTGTTTTAGCTCTTCAGCCTTCGAGCTAAAGTCAGAAAGGAGGGCCTTAAAAGTAAAAATCCAAAGTCCAGTGCCATAGAAAGTGGGTAGGGTTTTTGCCTTGCAAACAGCTGATCTGGGCTGAATGTCAGAATCCCATATGGCCATCTACTGCAGCCAGGTGCACAGGCAGGAGTAAGTACTGAGCACTGCTAGATGTGGTCTCCAAAAAAACAAGCAACAAAAAAATGTACAAATGCAAGCCCTTCACCAGCCCATCCTAAATCAAACACTACTGCTTTCAATGTGGGGTGCATGTTTGAAAGCAGCGAGTACCTGTGAGAGGTGCATATTCTGATGCAGAGTGTAGACATATCCATCAGTCTGTCTCTTTCCCGGCCTGGTTCTTGCTGTATCCCACTCCCCACACACCTCCTACTGCCCCCACTTCCATCTTTTTCTCCTACTGGCAGTATTTGCTTCTCCCAGCTCCTTCTCACTCCCAGCCCATTTCCCTATTGAACTCTTCAAGGTCGTGGGACTGAATAATATGTTCTTGGTGTGAGCTAAGTTTATTGCCCTCTCTATTCCTGCTGCCTTGCTGGCTGGACTCTAATGGCCATGCATCCTGCGATGGTTCAGCCACTTGTGTGGAGGCTAAAGAAATGGAGATAAGTCAAAGAAAGTACTGCTCATCCCTGACTGCCAGCTGCCAGAGCAGACAATAATCTCTGCCAGTAAGCAAAGGATGCCCACTGCAGGCTTTCTCCTGACATTCAACAGAAAGAATGATAGCAACTGTTTTATGCCACGCATCTTAAAGTTCTCAAATGACCCCATTTCTGTTAACATTAAAATCTAAAGAACTAGGGTCTTCCCATGAACTTTCATGGCAAGAGAATAGCCTCATGCCACTGAATATTCAGAGGATGGTATTGCAAAGGAGGAAATTCTTCACAGTAACACAGTAAGGTCCAGAGCACCACTTGGACTTCTATCTCACAGCAGAAGATCCTGTTCTGCAAGCCAACCTCAGCAACATTACTGGCTGCATCACTCAGCCTACCCCTTACTTTGCCCAACCATTCCCATCTTGTGTCTAAGAATTTACTACCCCTCTAGTGCCAGGAAATGTGGTGCCAGGATGTTGGTACTTTAGGACAGCAGAGGTGTGAGTGGGCACTTGTAGGCCTGTAAACTAGAAATGTATGTCAAAGCCCAGGGCAATCAAGCACACTATCCCCCCCACGGATGCCATTTGGGAACATGAAAGAGAAAATGATAATCACTACAAATTCCTACTCCAAACCTTATAAGCGCTGTCAAAGGACATCTTTCTTTCAAGTCTCTTATCCTCCATCAAACACCAAACACTGAAAAATTCATCAGGCCAACATCATAAACGAGGAATCTAAAACAAAAAAAGCTGCTGCTTTTCTAACAGAGAGTGCTTTGGATGGTGGGTGCTTCTATATGTTAATCTAAGAGGTTCAAAGACCCAGGGACCAGGGCCTATGTGGGATACTCAAGGGTGAACCAATGGCAGTGATGGTGATCAGTGTAAGCAGTACATGAAATCATTATAATAGCAATAGCTGCTACATAAAGTACTTATCAGGAACCACCCCCATTACAACATATTTTAGACACATTTTTTTCTCTGAATGTGCATGTACCGTGGGGAAAGTTCTGCAAACTGTCCATTTTACAACTGAACACAAAGAATATGGCAAGATGACTCAGTACCAATGCTGAGAATGGCTACAGTGTCACCAACCTCATTTTGCAGGGCAATCTTGGTTAGGGCTGGGATGGCCAATGTGGTTTTATAGAGCTGCTGGCATGGATCTCTCGGGGAGGTAGTGGGATAGGTATGAGAGGCCTTTCATTGTCCTCTAAAGATCATTCAGTTTCCTGCAAATACCAGGCCCCCATGGTCTATAGGTCAGCACTGTGTGGCCTATAAAGTGCTTTTCACTTCTCCCAGTTGGAGGTACTTCAAGTCCCTTTTACAGTTTTACAGAAGCTGTCACTTCTGCCCCTTAAAGTCCTCCTTCCACCATTCCCTCTTGCTGAAAAAAACTTCATGCTCCAGGTCTTCCCTTTCCTCAGGCACAGCTGTTTCCCTCTGGCCACAGATAGTGGGAATAGTCCCTTGGAACTCCCATGGTGCTCAAGTCAGTGTCACCTATGGAATTTTGTGTCACTATAACCCTCATATTCTTAGCATTTCAAAAGCTTAAGAATAGGAAGTGCATCTTTGCCTCTAAATTCAATACTTTGTGGAGGACCCAGTGTGGAGCAGGAGGTTGGTAAGGGGAAATAATGAAATACTAACCTGCAATGACAACCGCAGCTTTTCAAAACTTTCCTCCAGTTCTTTCTTTTCAAGCTCATGGGCAGACATCAGTTCTGGAGAAGACAGCACATGGTTAAGGGGTGTTTCTTTTGAAAAGGATCAAACTAACTCTGTCAACCAAAACAAGGAAATTGGGTGACTAAGAGTCACATAGATAGGAAGTGTGCCTGGAGAATCTTCTCCAGCACAAAGAAATGGTTTGATGCAGAAGGGAGAGAAAGAGAGTAGGTAAGTGCAAGAGAAATTGAACAGAAGTGAGGAAGGGGAGCAACATTCAGGGGCACACTCAGACACTACCACTTTTCTGGTCAAGTCAGACTTTGCATCCCTGGTACTCATTGATTCTACAATTTTTTTTCCGATGGTGAAACAACTGCTTTCAGGTTCACTCCCTTTCTACCATAAGTAAATCATAATTTAGAGTGGGATAAGGGAGATTTTTCAGGTGGTAGGAAACTGCAGGGCTATCTTGCCCTCCTGAGTTTGCTGGGGAGTTGTCTAAAAACTGCCAGTGT
The DNA here is from genome assembly GCF_024139225.1 of Suncus etruscus. NCBI lineage: Eukaryota > Metazoa > Chordata > Mammalia > Eulipotyphla > Soricidae > Suncus > Suncus etruscus. Next base: position 44,632,642 of record NC_064855.1, on the reverse strand, counting down.
GTTGTGTCTGCCAGGACATGGGCAATGGGGTGGCATTTGGGAAACTGTAGATCTTCAGGATTTGCTAAGAGCAAAGGTCAGTGTTAAGACACAGAGACCAAAGTAAGTACTAATTGAACTGGTTCCTCTTGAAGAGCTTGGAACAATTCTAATCCTTGAAAAGTGTCATCTCAGTGATAATTTGCAAGTTCGGCAGAAAGAGATGTCATGTAAGAGTTATGAAGTAAATGCATTCTATTTTCCTCCAGATGGCAACAGTCTTATTAGTTGGGTAAAGCCATTTTATTTTGGTTACACAAGCAATTTGTTTTCAGGTTCCAGCTAGAGGGAGGAAAGGTCTCATTAATCAGCCTGGATCATTTGCTGAGAATAGGACAGTACATGAGACCAACAATTACCGTTCAGACTGGCAAGAACTGCAATTAGAAAAAATGTTGTGGTTTCTATTGACTCAAATATTTTAACTAATTATGATGAGGTCTCTAAGAAGAAAAAACACATTTATGCTATTTTGTTGATATAAAATGCAGACACTTTCTGGTTTATCTTCCTCTGTCTAACTGATCAGTTAAGAAATCATTGCTAGATTGGCAAAGGCCATAATTGCCAATTGGACTGGCCATAATAATGAACTTTAAATAACGTCACAAATGTATACATCCTCTTGATACTAAAAACCTATACAAATAAAAGATTTTGGGTGTGACATCTAAGAAAGATTTCACTGGCTTGAAAAACTATCAGATTTGATAACATGAAAATCAGCATGATGGCTCAGGGCTGTCTCTAACTATAGCCATTTTCCTACAGGAAGGAGGATTTATGCTATTTTCAAGGAATTCCAAGGCCACAGAGAAAAAAGGAAGGTTGGGATCTATTTTAGACCATAGCTAATATCAGTGTATCCAGAAGGTTAATCACTTATTTTAAAGTCATGACATTCTGTGCCAGACTTGATCCTATGCTCTAAGACAGTGATAAACAACTCTTTCTGCATGAATATTAGAATCACTTGGGGAGCTCTAACAATCTTTTTGTTTGTTTGTTTGTTTTTGGGTCACACCCGGCAGCGCTCAGGGGTTACTTCTGGCTCAGAAATTGCTCCTGGCAGGCTCGGGGGACCATATGGGGTGCCCGGGAGCTTTAACAATCTTTTTTTTTTTATTTAAACACCTTGATTATATACATGATTGTGTTTGGGTTTCAGTCATAAAAGGAACACCACCCATCACCAGTGCAACATTCCCATCACCCAAGTCCCAAATCACCCTCCTCCCCACCAACCCCCGCCTGTACTCTAAAAAGGCTCTACATTTCCCTCATACATTCTCAATATTAGGACAGTTCAAAATGTAGTTATTTCTCTAACTAAACTCATCACTCTTTGTGGTGAGCTTCCTGAGGTGAGCTGGAACTTCCAGCTCTTTTCTCTTTTGTGTCTGAAAGTTATTATTGCAAGAATGTCTTTCATTTTTCTTAAAACCCATAGATGAGTGAGACCATTCTGCATTTCTCTCTCTCTCTGACTTATTTCACTCAGCATAATAGATTCTGTGTACATCCATGTATAGGAAAATTTCATGACTTCATCTCTCCTGACAGGTGCATAATATTCCATTGTGTATATGTACCACAGTTTCTTTAGCCATTCGTCTGTTGAAGGGCATCTTGGTTGTTTCCAGAGTCTTGCTATGGTAAATAGTGCTGCAATGAATATAGGTGTAAGGAAGGGATTTTGTATTGTATTTTTGTGTTCTTAGGGTATATTCCTAGGAGTGGTATAGCTGGGTCCTATGGGAGCTCGATTTCCAGTTTTTGGAGGAATCTCCATATTGCTTTCCATAAAGGTTGAACTAGACGGCATTCCCACCAGCAGTGGATAAGGGTTCCTTTCTCTCCACATCCCCGCCAGCACTGTTTGTTCTCATTCTTTGTGATGTGTGCCATTCTCTGTGGTGTGAGGTGGTATCTCATTGTTGTTTTGATTTGCATCTCCCTGATGATTAGTGATGTGGAGCATTTCTTCATGTGTCTTTTGGCCATTTGTATTTCTTCTTTGTCAAAGTGTCTGTTCATTTCTTCTCCCCATTTTTTGATGGGATTAGATGTTTTTTTCTTGTAAATTTCTGTCAGTGCCTTGTATATTTTGGAGATTAGCCCCTTATCTGATGGGTATTGGGTGAATAGATTCTCCCACTCAGTGGGTGGCTCTTGTATCCTGGGCACTATTTCCTTTGAGGTGCAGAAGCTTCTCAACTTAATATATTCCCATCTGTTAATCTCTGTTTTCACTTGCTTGGAGAGTGCAGTTTCCTCCTTGAAGATGCCTGTAGTCTCAATGTCCTGGAGTGTTTTGCCTATGTGTTGTTCTATATATCTTATGGTTTGGGGTCTGATATCGAGGTCTTTAATCCATTTGGATTTTACCTTCGTACATGATGTTAGCTGGGGGTCTAAGTTCAATTTTTTGCAAGTGGCTAGCCAGTTGTGCCAACACCATTTGTTGAAGAGGCTCTCCTTGCTCCATTTAGGATTTCCTGCTCCTTTATCAAAAATAAGGTGATTGTATGTCTGGGGAACATTTTCTGAGTATTCAAGCCTATTCCACTGATCTGAGGGTCTGTCCTTATTCCAATACCATGCTGTTTTGATAACTATTGCTTTGTAGTAAAGTTTAAAGTTGGGGAAAGTAATTCCTCCCATATTCTTTTTTCCCAATGATTGCTTTAGCTATTCTAGGGTGTTTATTGTTCCAAACAAATTTTGAAAGTGCCTGATCCACTTCTTTGAAGAATGTCATAGGTATCTTTAGAGGGATAGCGTTGAATCTGTATAACGCCTTGGGGAGTATTGCCATTTTGATGATGTTAATCCTGCCAATCCATGAGCAGGGTATGTGTTTCCATTTCCGCGTGTCCTCTCTTATTTCTTGGAGCAGACTTTTATAGTTTTCTTTGTATAGGTCCTTCACATTTTTAGTCAGGTTGATTCCAAGATATTTGAGTTTGTGTGGCACTATTGTGAATGGGGTTGTTTTCTTAATGTCCATTTCTTCCTTATTACTATTGGTGTATAGAAAGGCCATTGATTTTTGTGTGTTAATTTTGTAGCCTGCCACCTTGCTATATGAGTCTATTGTTTCTAGAAGCTTTTTGGTAGAGTCTTTAGGGTTTTCTAAGTAGAGCATCATGTCATCTGCAAACAGTGAGAGCTTGACTTCTTCCTTTCCTATCTGGATTCCCTTGATATCTTTTTCTTGCCTAATCGCTATAGCAAGTACTTCCAGTGCTATGTTGAATAGGAGTGGTGAGAGAGGACAGCCTTGTCTTGTGCCAGAGTTTAGAGGGAAGGCTTTTAGTTTTTCTCCATTGAGGATAATATTTGCCACTGGCTTGTGGTAGATGGCCTTAACTATATTGAGAAAGGTTCCTTCCATTCCCATCTTGCTGAGAGTTTTGATCAAGAATGGGTGTTGGACCTTGTCAAATGCTTTCTCTGCATCTATTGATATAATCATGTGGTTTTTATTTTTCTTGTTGTTGATGTTGTGTATTATGTTGATAGACTTACGGATGTTAAACCATCCTTGCATTCCTGGGATGAAACCTACTTGATCGTAGTGGATGATCTTCTTAATGAGGTATTGAATCCTATTTGCCAGGATTTTGTTGAGGATCTTTGCATCTGCATTCATCAGCGATATTGGTCTGTAATTTTCTTTTTTCGTAGCATCTCTGTCTGGTTTAGGTATTAGGGTGATGTTGGCTTCATAAAAGCTGTTTGGGAGTGTTTCCGTTTGTTCAATTTCATGAAAGAGTCTTGCCAGGATTGGTAGTAGTTCCTCTTGGAAAGTTTGAAAGAATTCATTAGTGAATCCACCTGGGCCTGGGCTTTTGTTTTTGGGCAGACTTTTGATTACCATTTTTATTTCATCAATGGTGATGGGGGTGTTTAGATATGCTACATCCTCTTCCTTCAACCGTGGAAGATTATAAGAGTTCAAGAATTTATCCATTTCTTCCAGGTTCTCATTTTTAGTGGCATAGAGTTTTTCAAAGTAGTTTCTGATTACCCTTTGAATCTCTGTCTTATCAGTAGTGAACTCTCCTTTTTCATTCCTAATACGAGTTATCAAGTTTCTCTCTCTCTCTCTTTCTTTGTTAGGTTTGCCAGTGGTCTATCAATCTTGTTTATTTTTTCGAAGAACCAACTTCTGCTTTCATTGATCTTTCGGATTGTTTTTTGGGTTTCCACTTCGTTGATTTCTGCTCTCAGCTTTGTTATTTCCTTCTGTCTTCCTATTTTTGGGTCCTTTTGTTGAGCACTTTCTAGTTCTATTAGCTGTGTCATTAAGCTACTCAGGTAAGCTCCTTCTTCCTTCCTGATGTGGGCTTGCAAAGCTATAAATTTTCCTCTCAGTACTGCTTTTGCTCTGTCCCATAAGTTCTGATAGTTTGTGTCTTTATTGTCATTTGTTTCCAGGAACCTTTTGATTTCCTTCTTGATTTCATCTCGGACCCACTGATTATTGAGTATGAGGCTATTTAACTTCCAGGTGTTAAAGTTTTTCTTCTGGGTCCCTTTGGAATTCACAAATAATTTCAGAGCCTTGTGGTCAGCAGAGGTAGTCTGCAAAATTTCTATCCTCTTGATATTATGGAGGTATGTTTTATGTGCCAGCATGTAGTTTATCCTGGAGAATGTCCCATGTACATTGGAGAAGAATGTGTATCCAGGTTTCTGGGGATGGAGTGTCCTATATATATCCACTAGGCCTCTTTCTTCCATTTCTCTCCTCAGGTCTAGTATATTCTTGTTGGGTTTCAGTCTGGTTGACCTATCCAGTGTTGACAAAGCAGTGTTGAGGTCCCCCACAATTATTGTGTTGTTATTGATATTGTTTTTCAGATTTGTCAACAGTTGTTTTAAATATTTTGCTGGCCCCTCATTTGGTGCATATATGTTTAGGAGAGGTATTTCTTCCTGCTCTACATACCCCTTGATTAATATAAAATGTCCATCTTTGTCCCTTACAACCTTCCTGAGTATAAAGTTTGCATTATCTGATATTAGTATGGCCACTCCAGCTTTTTTATGGGTGTTGTTTGGTTGGATAACTTTTTTCCAGCCTTTTATTATGAGTCTATGTTTGTTCTGACTATTCAGGTGCGTTTCTTGTAGGCAGCAGAAGTTTGGATTGAGTTTTTTGATCCATTTAGCCACTCTGTGTCTCTTAACTGGTGCATTTAGTCCATTGACTTTGAGAGAAAGAATTGTCCTGGGATTTAATGCCATCTTTATATCGAAATTTGGTGTGTCTTTTGGTTAGTCTTGTTTTAAATTAGGTCTTTCAGTTTTTCTCTTAAGACTGGTTTTGAGTCTGTAAAGTTTCTGAGCTTTTTTTTGTCTGTGAAACCATGTATTCTTCCGTCAAACCGGAAAGTGAGTTTTGCTGGGTACAGTATTCTAGGTGAAGCATTCATTTCATTCAGTCTTGTCACAATATCCCACCACTGCTTTCTGGCCTTGAGTGTTTCTGGTGACAGGTCTGCTGTAAATCTCAAGGATGCTTGCTTAAATGTAATTTCCCCTTTTGATCTTGCTGTTTTCAGAATTCTGTCTCTATCTGTGGGATTTGTCATTGTGACTAGGATGTGTCTTGGGGTGGTTTTTCTTGGGTCTCTTTTGGTTGGTACTCTTCGGGCATGCAGGATTTGATCACATATATTCTTTAGCTCTGGGAGTTTCTCTTTAATGATGTTTTTGACCGTTGATTCTTCCTGGAAATTTTCTTCCTGGGTCTCTGGGACTCCAATGATTCTTAAGTTGTTTCTGTTGATCTTATCATAGACCTCTATTTTCATCTGTTCCCATTCTTTGACTAATTTTTCCATTGTCTGTTCGTTTGTTTTAAGTTTTTTTCCCAATCTCTCCTGTTGTATGGAATTGTTATTTATCTCATCTTCCACAGCACCAAGTCTATTCTCAGCTTCTGATACCCTGTCCCAGAGCTTATCCATTTTGTCATTCACTTCGTTTACTGATTTTTTCAGGCCTGTTAGTTGACATGTTATTTCAGTTTGAAATTTTGTGATTTCTGTCTTCATATTTTCTTGATTCTTATTAGTGTTCTGTTCTACTCTATTCATGGTTTCTTTGAGTTCTTTGAGCATATTCCATATTGCTACTCTAAAGTCCTTATCTGAGAGATTGATTAGTTGGTTGGTCGTTAACTGGTCATCAGAATTGTCATCTTCATTCTCTATGTCTGATGCTGGCCTGCGTTGTTTCCCCATTGTCACACTTGTATTGTGGGTTTTTCTACGTGTTGTGGTGGTATTCATTGGTTATATGATGCAGGCAACACACTTCTCTGGCTCGCCCTTTCTAGATGGGCCGACTTGCCTCCAAGGTAGGGGAGTCCTCCGTGGATGAAGCCTCACACAGGATCAAATCTTAGGCCCGAGCACGCAGCAGAGTAGACAGTCTGGAGAGAAATTCTTGCTTCTGTGATCCAGCACAGTTCTTAGTGTGGTTTTTTTCTTCTTGTGATGGTGTTCTTTTTTTAGAAAGAGCGCATGGCTGTGTAGCGAAGTGGAGCTAAGTGCCTTCTCGAGCCTCTTTTCAGCCCACTCTCAGGAGGTTCACGCAACAGGATAGCAGAGAGACACACACAGGCAGCACTCACAGTTTTTCACAGTCAGGCCCCACTGGTCAGTCGTAGTTTTCACTAGCTCGCTGGGCAGCTTCAGAATGCTGTATTTTTGGGGTTCACTTCCCAGGACTCTGAGGAGAGTCACTGGCTCGCTGGGTAGCTTCCGAATGTAGTTTCTTTGGGGTTTGCTTTCCAGGGCTCTGAGGACAGCTTCCAGAGTTCAGGAAAGACAGAGAAGAGTAGTACAGGGCTCCCTCCGGTGCTCAGTTTCTGGCTCGCTGGGTAGCTTCCAAATGTAGTTTCTTTGGGGTTCACTTCCCAGGGCTCTGAGGAGAGCTTCCAGAGTTCAGGAAAGACAGAGAAGGGTAGGACAGGGCTCCCTTCAGGTGCTCAGTTTCCTCAGAAGAAGCACAGCTGGGTGGAGACTCTGCAGGTAGAGCAATCAGCACTCTGCCTGGAAACCCCCACATCCAGCCATTTCTTACTCACTCACTGGCTCGCTGGGTAGCTTCCGAATGTAGTTTCTTTGGGGTTCGCTTCCCAGGGCTCTGAGGAGAGCTTCCAGAGTTCAGGAAAAACAGAGAAGAGTAGGACAGGGCTCCCTTCAGGTGCTCAGTTTCCTCAGAAGAAGCACAGCCGGGTGGAGACTCTGCAGGTAGAGCAATCAGCACTCTGCCTGGAAACCCCCACATCCAGCCATTTCTTACTCACTCCCTGGCTCGCTGGGTAGCTCCCGAATGTGCTTTAACAATCTTGATGCCTGGTTTGAACCCTAGTCCAATTCAATACAGCTCAATTCAGTGTACAGTAGAATGTACACTTTAATGTAGTTCTACAAATTCTAAGTAGTTCCAATGTGCACCCAAGTGTAGATCAAAGCTAGAGATTCAATATCAGGATATGAACCATCTCTGCTCATTAGCAGGAAGCAGCCCTCCACTATTTGAGTGTAGTAGTCTGGGGTACAAAGGAAGCAATGACCTGAGGGCTTTACTGCTGCACAGAGAACTCTATAGTTTACGATGGGCATAAGATAATTTTTAAAACTTACATTAATTTTCAAATTACAATCTTTAAAAATCAATGGCTATTTGACTTCCTTGTTTCAATATTACAACCAGGGAATAAAAAGTGAAGAGGGAAAATTGGAGAAAAAATTGTATATAAGAACGAAAAACAAATGCTACAGTGTAAAAAGCTTTTGCAAGGTCAGAGTCTTGGTAGTCCTCGGTAAATGTCATGGCTATTGATGCTTTAATCCACACTAGATCCAAAGTATCCACAGGGAACTCAGGATTGTTTAAAGGGACAGATTTAGCCCATTGAGCAATAAGGAGACCCCGGTCTGTCCAGGGCAGCTATTGCCCTAAAACCACTAAACATGAGAAAGTGCAGACATAAAGTGGGCATCATTTAATTGTAAGTTAGCCCAACATACAATCAAGAATTTCCCTGCCCGAAGAATCCCCTAAGATCTTTAAAACCTCTTGCTATTGGGGCCGAAGTGATAGTATAGTGGGTAGGGTGTTTGCCTTGCATGTGACCAATCTGGGTTCAATCCTTAGCATCCTGTATGGTCCCCTGAGCCTGCCAGAAGTAACTTCTGAGTGAATAAGAGTAACTGCAATAAAATAAAATAAAATATATTAATATAAAAATATATAAAAATAAAATAAAAATATAACCCCTTGATGCCTATAGGTTTCATGCACATGAGCTTCCAGAAACTTTCTATTAAAGCTTTCCCCTGTGTCCCCACCGTTGATTCTAATATACAGACAAGGTGGGGAGTAATTGCATGAGAAGAGTTACCTGAACCCTGCATTTCTTACTCTTCTTCCAACAAGAGCCCATACACAGGTCACATGGAGGAGAAAAGACAAGGACAGGAGGAAAGAGAGGAAGGACAGACTCAGTACTTGCAGCAGATGGGGGCAGAGGTGACTGGAATGGTCTCCATACACGTGTGTGCTGGTTGCTACCTTGGACTTTGTGGTCATGATCATCCTGCAGGATGGTGATGGTGACTGTGTGGTTATTTTCCATCTCTAGAAGAGCAGCCTCGTGGCTACCAGTGATGTCTTCCACCTGCGGGACAGTCATAGGAGGTTACAAAGAGCATGGGAAAGGGGTCAGCATCATCATTCTGAGTGATCAGAAAAACGCTCAGGGGCCCCTTATGTCAAGGAGAGGTCATTCAGAACTGCCATCAGCTAACTGGTGGTGATTTGGGAGAACGGTAATGTGGCAGGCCCCCATCCTGCCCCTTGTCAGGAGATGCCAATGCTGAAGTTGGGAGTGCACAAAGGACAATCAGGCAAGGCTGCAAAAGCCACCTCTTTCCAGTACCAAGTCTGGGAGTCCTACAGTTTCCTCTGTTTCTCTCCTCATACCAGTCACTCCTGAGGATGGGTTTACTCCTGAGATGGATGCAGGGAAGATAGGGTCTCCCTACCAGAGGTTCTGTGTCATTCTCAGCAGCAGAGGGTGCCATAGAAAATGGGGCAAATAAACTAAACTGTGTTTACTAAGCTCTGTGCTCTGTTGCTTCACTTTGCCCTCACAGAAACATTATGAAGATCATATTTTATGTCTAGATGAGGACATCACGCCTGGAAAGTTTTGAAAATTTTTGCCTAAGGGTTAGTAAATGACAGAGGCCAGCTGTCAGCTCAGGGTAGTCTGACTCCGAATGAGAAGTTTCCTCCAACACACTGTTGCTGATGAGTAACCTAGCATAATACCTTCAAATGCCCCGACCACCTCCAAGCAGGATGGCAAGTCTGTGGGTGCTTCTATACTTGATTCTTGACCGTGAACTACCTGATAGCAAGCTGACTTACCAGGAGCGCTATGGAGGTGAGTCTGGGGAAAAAAGGCTGTTGTTTCCTGGAGTGGAGGCCCATTTCCAGGAGTGGACTCACACTTGGTGGGCATTTTTCTATACTCACCTTCCTGATCTTCAACCTCCAGATCTCTGACCACTCCCTTTTGAAAACACAATGTTTAAGTGTTTTGGTGACTGTCGCTTTAACTTCAAATGTGTAACTTGCCAGAGTGATACCCTAAAATATCGAACCCATGCCAGGATTCTCCTGATTTGATTGTTTGTGTCTCCCAGTGACAAGTACCATGGACCATGGGACCCCAGGGTGCATACATGTAATCTTATTCAGAAGCAAGGGTTCAGAAAACAACTCTTCCCTTTGTTACCTTCAATAATCTGGCTTAAAACATTTTATTCCCTATTTATTGTTTTAAAAATATCACCTACAAAGCACTAAATTTATTTCATGAGCTAACAATATATCAAAACCTGGCATCTGAAAAACACTGAAGCAGAAAATGCACCCAGATCTTCTTTGAGCAACTAAGAATGCACTGCTTGAGGGGAGTGGATGAGTGCAGGAGAGAGAGAGAGGTGCCAGAGGAGATAAGGGGAAGATAGTGGGGGGGGGAGAGATCTCAATTAGCTGAGTGCAAATAAGAATGCACTGCTTGGGGGAGTGGAGCAGTGGGGCAGAGAGAGGGGAGAGAGGGAGAAAGGGAGAGGGAGAGAAAATGAGTTCATTTAGCTGAGTGCAAATGAGCTGAGTGCATGCAAAGAGCATGCATTTCATGTGAGAGACCTCGTTCAATTCTAAGAAACATGTTCAGGACACTCTCCCCCACCCTACACAGACAGTGGATTAACCCAAAGGATTGTGAAGCATTTTCCCAGAAAAAAAAATACTATATCTAGCTGACAAAATCAATTACCTCTGATGATTCTCTCCTTTGCCAGTGGACAATGCACAGGATACTCCTGAACTGGTAAGAGGAAGCTTCCCCCCAAAAGGAAAGACAGCATGCTCAGAAATAAAGGCAGAGCTATGTGAAAATGTGAAAATGGGAGTGTCCCTTTGTAAAATACTAAAGAGTTTCATTGGAAAAATCTGTCAAACTTTTCTCTTCTACAGAGTTCACTGGAAGAGAATACTTGAAGATAAACCCAATACTGATTGTGCTGTGTGAGGAATGCTGAGACAACACAGGCTTTAAATTGTTGCTCATTTCTAGAAAAACTGTATTTTGCTTGAGACTCAGAGATATATATCCATCCAGCTGAAGGTGTGAGGACCACAGCCCCTTTCCTACTTAGATGAGTTTTTTTCATGGAATCATAGTCAAAAGTCTTTCAGTCTTTTGGGAAAATTAATTATGGGGGGAAAATAATGGAAATGCCTTTGCTTTCTGCTCCATTTCTTGAGGCAGAGAGCTGGAGGCAGATGGTGGTCTGCAGGCTATGGCTATAATGTTGCAGAGTTTAGTACAAAGAGATCTTGCTCTAGCTCTAGAGCCTTCATTAAATGATTCTTACAATTGCCAGGACATTGCTACAAAGATGAACGTATCAGGAAGCAGAGTGGACCCAGGTATAGCTGACTTGATGGTCACATACCATCATGCTTGCATCTAGTTTTTTTGGGAGGCAGATCTGTGAGTATCTACTCATATGCCATGGAACACCACCACCAACACATTGGGATTGATGGAAAAGTTTCAGCGAGCACAGCATCTCAGGGCACCTTTACAAACAAAAATATGAATCTCTATGTCTGAGGCCACTGGAATGAGGCCAATAAATTAAAATTGGGCACATAATTCCTGCTCTGTAGTTGGTTTCTACATATTTAATTGTTTTTGGTTTTGGCACCACACCCAATAGTGCTCAGGGCTTACTTTTGTCTCTGTGTTCAAGGATCACACCTGGAGGGACTTTTATGGTGCCAGGGATAGTACCTGAATTGGCTGTGTGCAAGGCAACTTTCACTGTAATATCACTCCAGTCCTGGGTTTTTATACAACTGTATGGTGTTGAAAGGAATCCTGTCACCCCATGAGAAAGGGATGTTCTATTACTGGTTCTTCTCTCCTACCACAGACTCGAACCCCAGGACATTTCCTTCCCAGGTTTCTGACCTTTTTCTGGAACAGGGATCCTTTTGAGGCTGCAGGAATTATGTCCCCTGCAACCTAGGAACCTAGGATCTTGGAGGGGACTCTGGGGCAATGCAAAGTGGCTTCCTGCATTCAGTGAATTTCACTAAATTAGAAACAAAAGATGTTGAGCCAGTTCCCAGGGAGAGGCCTCTCTCCATTTCTCTGTTTTAGAACCCAGAGGCTCCCTTTCAGCCACTGCTGCTCTCCTTTCTTCCTGCAGGGGGACAGAACATGGAAGTGTCAATGTGCCCATCAGTCTGAGGCATCTTCATCCTGAAAGGCAAGTTTGTTTCCAGAGGCAGGAGGCTGCCATGGTTGCATGTGTTTTAATGAGTTACTCAAGAGCAGAGGGAAGGAGAGGCACCCTCTTGGATGAATAAGTATCAGGTCTGTGGGTTCCTTCTGCAGCCATGTGTAGAATAAAATTATGATCAGAAGCTTTTGCAATTCATGTGTCAAAGATTTAGATTAAGAATGACTCAGCAGGTGCTTTGGTGCTTTACGTTGTCTTGGCTTTACTCATGACACTGCCTTCTTCTGCCTGCCATTGTAACCTGGTAACAAACATGCTGGAGCCACCTGGCTGTCTCTATTTCCATTCCAGCATGTGCTTTTTGCCCTGTTTGAACCCCCAGCTTCCTGGCTTCATCTCTTCTTGTCAGAGAGAAGTTTGGGGCTGTGACAGTTGGGAGGAACTCTTGTGAGGGGGACCACTCAAATGCTATGAGATTCCTATTTATATCATACCCTCCACCTCTTTCCATGCCAGCCCCACCCAACCTAGATCTCTGGCACATACTGGTATCTGATGATACAGAGGGAGCCAGTCCATGCTCCAGCTCCGGGACTCTCAATGACTCTGCCTTGCAAGCGCTAGCCAAGGAAGGACTGCGGTTTGATTCCCCCGGCAGCACATGTGGTCCCCCCAAGCCAGGGGCAATTTCTGAGCGCTTAGCCAGGAGTAACCCCTGAGCATTAAACGGGTGTGGCCCGAAAAACAAAACAAAACAAAACAAAACAAAAAAAACACTTAAGGAAACCAAGAGATGGCAGTACATTGGGTAAGGTTCCTGTCTTGTCTTGCATGCAGCTAACCTAGTTTGACTCAGAACTTCCCAGACCTTACCAAGAGCGATCCCTGAGGACCCCTGAACAATTTAACCCAAAAGAAAATATATCAAGAGACAATTTTATTTTTTAATGGTGACTATCTTGTTTTCCCAACACCATTTGTTTAAAGTTTTCCTTGCTCCACTAGATCTTTTATCATAAATTAACTGTACATAAACCTAAAAGTTTATGACAGAACTGTCAATTTTGTTTTGATGGTCTATCTTTAGTCCAGTACCACACACTTTTGATTACTATAGTTTTGTAATAGAATTCCAAGTTGGAAAGTCCAATCCCTTCCATCTTTCTTTAGCTATTTTGGGAGGCAAAGAGCCAAGCAAAAGACTCTGGAGATCCCAGCACACTCTGAGTTCAAGGCCCTGGGGAGGTTTCCATGATTCTACTCAGTAATTCAATGGTCCTACCCAGTAACTCCACTTCCACAAGTGATTCCAACTCACTGGGTGTGGGGAGAATACAAAAAGGAATGCTTCATGCAGTGTTCCCTTCGGGACTTCCAGAAAGTCTGTGTCTGGCCTAAAGGAAAGAGATGGCTGGATTATTCATGGGGAGATTCTGCCACACAGTCATAAGTCTGATGGCCCAAGTAAGTGAATTGCCAACAAGGACCCACAAGTCCCTGCTGGAACAAATCTGCCTCTGTGGGTGCTCTCTTCAGAGATACTTGCAGGGGCCAGATAAACTGAAATTTAAAGCTCCACAGTGGCACAGATGTTCCTGACCATGAGGAAAGCACTACTGAAATGCAATAATTGTCCTTTATACAGAAGCTACTGGACATCTAAATCTCACTGCAGCCACTCACCAGAGTCTTCCTCTGCACTAAGCAAATGCATATTGACTTCTGAAAATCAGCTCTTATCTTCTTCCTTGTTTTTTGCCTACATGCTCTCTACTAGAGAAAATGGAGGTCAGGTCAGAATAACAGTCAACATTCAGCAGCAGAAGAATCTGGGGCTATATAATTCATAGATCTAAATCATCTATCCCCCTCTCAAACCAAGGAGATTCTTATAGGAAGGACTAAAAGGGAAAATGTTCAGCTGCTATTGTGCCTCTAATTTTCCCTTTATCACACAGTTGGAAGAATAACCTCTTAGTCTCTAAATATACTGTGTTAAATTTTTACCCTGTGTTATATACTTTATTATAGGTTCTTGTCTCTGAACATCTTGTCCCAACCAGGGAAACAAGCAAAGTGACGTTGTATATGCCCTGAAGAACCCTCTTTGGGATTTCTTCTGGACAGTAAGCACTCACAAAAATATTTTTTGCATAACCAAATGAATATTTCAAATGAATTGCTTTAGCTTTTATAGAAGAAAGTTTACAAGTTTCAGGTTCCAAGTTTCAAAAACAGAAGCTTCAAGTTCCGAAAGGATGAACACTTTTTCAATGCCCACATGCCATTGATGAAATTTCTTCTCTTGGGTTCCTTGTCTGAAACCCCTCCCAGTGAGAAATATTGGTCTTTTTAATCCTCCCACTCTTAGACATCAAACCACAAGTCATTTCAATAAGTTCTCTGGAACACTAAGATCTGATCTGCAGTTGCCCAGAGTGTATGGATATTGGAGCCAGGGTGTGGCTGGCCATGTCACTGGCCATGACAGTGGTGGAAGGGACAAAGATAGTTTACTGACAGGAACTCTGCTCAACATATCTAGAGCAGTTCAACAGGCTCTTTTTCTAATGTTGACAGCAGCAGTAACTTGAACTGTAACTTGGTCTGGTTTTTGGTTTCTAAGTCTCCAATACAGTAAACAGAGAGTGTATCTGGTTCCTATAGGCCCCAGGATTTTAACTAGCCTGAAAAGAATCAATAGAACATGTCGACTGACAGCAACATAAAATCTTAGATGTTGACATGAAATTTTGCCTATGCCCATGCTTCACATTTCTGGTCCTAGGGACCAGGCTACTTGTTTGGAAGCTGTCAGAAGAGGGCATTCCACTCTCAATAAGAGTGAAGGACCAGTTAGCATGAGTCTAACTTTCATAGCTGTCCTATCAAAGTGCCAGTTTCTCCTAGAAGAGGTATAAGCAAACTGTGAGGGGGGAGTCATTCGAGCATTGGAGATTTAGAAAAGAAATGAGGCAGGGCAGGCATAGTTTTCATGGAAGCAGAGTGAGTTAAGTATGCCTGACTGACGTCAGCCCGTGGGGAAAAAAAGCTGATCAGCCACTGTGGGGAAAGACCACTTCAACAATCTTCATGTTAGTGGTGGGAATCATTCTCCAGTTACTCCCTGAATGTATGACCCTGTCTAGCAAGGATGCTCCCCTAAGGAGAACCCAAGGCATCCATTCTTCTGTGGAAGCCAGAGTGGGAGGCAATTGTGAGTATAAGCTCCACTTTTAGCTCTATTGAACCAGATGGGTGCGGACCTGTCTGGTGTGAAATGGGTAAGCTTGAGCACTGACCTGCCGCTGGTGCTGGCCCCGGATCCGCAGCAGCTGGGCCCCATGCTCCTCGCCCAGGCGTGCCAGCTCTGCCTGGAACTGCAGCTGCAGCCGCTCCTCCAGCTCTTGCAGCTCCGCCTGCTGTTGCCAGCCCAGCCGTCTCACCTCCTCCTCGAACCGCAGCTCCAGCTCCTCCTTCTCCTTTTGTAGTTTCTCGCACTTGGCAGAACTGAAGGCTTAAGAGAGAGCGTGGTCAGGACTCAGATATGTCTGCAGTGTCAGAGCCATGCTCTCACAGGCACAGTTCCTGTAGGCTTCTCACCAAGGCCTTGGACTGTTTGTGGAAATACAGCCCTGGAGCTCCTGTCACTTGCCCCAGGTCACTACACACCAGTGCTCCCGCCTCCAGCTCAAGATTATGGACCAGAAAATGTTTCAGATGCTCTCATCTGGGTACACCCTGGCTTGGCTAGTCTAGGGCAGGGGTATAGGTGCCTGGTGACACACCTACCAAGACCCCTGGAAGCTGAATCTAAAACAAGGGAGATTATCCTTTCCAGTCTGAAATGCTCAACAGAAAAAACTCAGAGGTGCGACTGCAGTTCTTACTCTTGTCTTTCTTGGATTGCAACCACTTCTCTACTCTGCATGCTTTCCTCGCACACCCAGCTATGCTGGATGCTTCTGGGCTAGAGAGGGGACAGTGAGGGGATCCACCTCAATGTCTGTTCCTCCCTGGGTCAAGGGTGACAGTTGTGGAAAGGAAAAAAACATATAGTAAGGTATATGTTAAATGTAGAACACAATTTGAAGAGCAAGCCTATCACAGGATCTTCTGTAGTTTATCAGCTATGACAGCATTGCTTGCTTTATATACTGAAAATCACCATTTCCAAGAACTATCCATGATGCTAAGTGAGCATCATTCATTCCCCTCCAACAAGGACAACATTCTTCTTCTTCTTCTTCTTCTTCTTCTTCTTCTTCTTCTTCTTCTTCTTCTTCTTCTTCTTCTTCTTCTTCTTCTTCTTCTTCTTCTTCTTCTTCTTCTTCTTCTTCTTCTACTTTTACTTCTTCTTTTCTTTTAGTGATGTTCAGAAGTTATTCCTGGCTATGTGCTCAGAAATCGCTCCTGGCTTGGGGGAATGCATATGGGATGCAGGGGAATCGAACTGCGGTTTGTCCTAGGTCAGCCGCCGCATACAATGCAAATGTCTTACCACTGTCACTGCTCTAGCCCCAGTCTTCTTTTTTTAAAATAAAATTTTCATTGAATCACCGTGAGACACAATTACAAAGTTGTTTATGATTGAGTCTCAATCATACAATGCCTAAAACCTATCTCTTCATGAGGGCACATATCCCGCCACCAATGTCCCCAGTTTCCCTCCTGCACACTGCCTCTCTATGGTAAACATTTATCTTCTCTCTCTCTCTCTCTCTCTCTCTCTCTCTCTCTCTCTCTCTCTCTCTCTCTCTCTCTCTCTCTCTCTCTCTCTCTCTCTCTCTCCTCTCTCCTCTCTCCTCTCTCCTCTCTCTCTCCCCCCCCTCTGTCTCTCCCTCCCTACCTTCCTCTTTTGTTTCCTTTTAGACATGGTGGTTTACAATGCTGTTATCATGCACATCAATTTCCTCCTTCAGCACCCAGTTCTTGTCCAGTGTGATCATTTCCTACTATCATTGTCAAAATGATCCCTCCTCTGTCCTAACTGCACTCCTGCTAGTGTGGCAAGCTTCCTATCATGAACCAATATGCCTGGCCCTCATCTCTATTGTCTTTGGATATTATTACTATACTATCTTTATTTTATAACCTACAAATTAGTGCAATCATTCTATCCCTTGCCCTCAGACTCATTTCACTCAGCATAGTACTCTCAATATTCATCCATGTATAAGAAAATTTAATGACTTCATTTTTCCTGACATGTTTCCAGATTCTGGTTATTGTAAATAGTGCTGCATTAAATATAGAAGTGCAGGTGCCTTTACAGCATTGTATTTTTGGACCTGTTGGATATATTCTCAGGAACAGTATTGATGGGTCAAATGAAAGCTAAGTTCTAGTTTTATTTTTGAGGAATGTCTATATTGTTTTGCAAAAACACTAAGCCAGTTTATATTACCACATGAATGAGAGTCCCTTTCTCCCCACATCAGTGCCAACACTGGTTGTTCTTGTTCCTTTTTATATGTGGCAGTCTCTGTGATGTGAGATAATATCTTGTTGTTTTTATTTGCAGCTCCTTGATGATTAATGATATGGAACATTTTTTCATGTGCCTTTTGGCCATCTTTATTTCTTCTTTGAGATATTTTCTGTTCATTTTTTCTTCCCACTTTTGATGGGATTAGATGATTTTTTCTTGTTAAGCTCTACCAGTGCCTTAGATATCTTACATATGAACCCATTATCAGATGGGTAAATAGTTTTCGCCAATCTGTAGGCAGTCCTTTGTATTCTGATTACCATTTCCTTTGAAATACAGCAGCTTCTTAGTTTAATATCAATGGGGAAAAATCTAAAAGCCTTTCCTCTAAGAGAATGTTGTCCAATATCATCCCTTCTACTCAATATAGTACTGGAAGTATTTGCCATAGCAATTAGGCAAAAAATATATATCAAAGATAGAAAAGGAGGAAGTCTTACTATTTGCAGATAATACTATATTTAGAAAATCCTACAGACTGCAAAATAAGCTTATAGGAACAATAGATTTATATAGGAAAGTGTTCATCTACAAAATTAATATTTAAAAATCTATGGCTTTTGTATATAAAAATAATGAAAAAGAAGAATTAGAAGGACAGTTTTCTATCTAACCACTATCCCATTGTCCACATCAGGAAATAGAAACATTGGCCTTTAAAGAATAGATCTTGGGAATATTATTAATAATTTAATTTTTAGACCAAACAGAACCTCTACATGTTAAGTGATATTAGTGCAGACATGACTGCTCAGGCTTGGAGATGCTGAGGGAGGCACCAGGGCCAAATCAGTGATTCTGGGGGTCA